>NC_064921.1:217343133-217646762 GCF_023897955.1 Schistocerca gregaria
CAACCGGTTAGCAGCACCTCCTCCTTCTAAAAAAAGGACAACAATCTAAAGTTAAAAGGAAGACTAACGCACGCAGAAAACACCACAAGTTAGCAGTCGGACGGATGGGATTTTTTGTCTCCTATTAAGTCCATGCCAAGTCCACCTAGTCTAGCAGATATTTCGATGTTTCTGTCCAGCCAGGAAATACTCGTTCACTATGTTTCTCATTTTCTCGCAATAACCGAAAAATAACTATGCTGAAAATTGAGAATCACTCACTGTCGACCTCATACACAGAACTTGAAATCTCAGCTCTGGCACACAGGGCGCAAACACTATCCCTGTCCTCCCCACACGAGGGCCACCAGCTGACTGCCAGCTCGGAAAACCACTTCATGAAATTGTTTCAACACCCAGAATTTGTGATGTCACCGCCAGACACCACACTTGCTAGGTGGTAGCCTTTAAATCGGCCGCGGTCCGTCAGTATACGTCGGACCCGCGTGTCGCCACTATCAGTGATTGCAGACCGAGCGCCGCCACACGACAGGTCTAGTCTAGAGAGACTTCATAGCACTCGCCCCAGTTGTACAGCCGACTTTGCTAGCGATGGTTCAGTGCCTACATACGCTCTGGTTTGCAGAGATGGCAGTTTAGCATGCCCTCAGCTACGTCATTTGCTACGACCTAGCAAGGCGCCATCTTCAGTTAGTATTCTGAACAGATAATATTGTTAATCATGTACCGTCAAGAGCGACGTTCATCATTAATGGATTAAAGTTAAGTATCAAACTAATTATGTCCGCTTTCTGAATTCTTATTCCTTGTCATATTCCAGACCTCACGTCAGTATAGTTCTTCCCTCCTCACGCCAGCCTGAATGAGCTAAAACGCGTGCATTTCGGCCTCCTCTAGTAACAGGGTGTTGGCGCTTCTGCCAACCAAAAGAATTTTCATCCAAACGGCCTCGAAGGCAGTATGTAGTCACTTTTATTGTCCATTTTCAGTTGAGTCTCGTAGCACTTCCTGTTAAGTGCTCCCCCGTGCTAACACTTTTAAGACCGACCATGATGTGGAATGTACTCTCTTCTGAAAACAGCCGGTTTGTTTCAGACCACCACACATTTAGTCCGCTTAGGGGAAGACTGATACGTTATCTTCAGGCTGGAGAATAGCCCTCGTCCCTCGGAAACCGAAAACTGACGCCAGTGGTCGAAACAGCTACCATCACTAGCCAACGGCTGCGGCCCAGAAATGGTGCGTTACGTAATGAACACTGGTGTGTCAGAAAGTGCGGACAAGAGGAGAGAGAGAAACAGGGAAAGGTGGCCCTCAGAGGAAAAATGTACCCCCTTACTCACTGTTTTCTCAAGTTTTTCCGTCACCTAAACGTTCGAACCGCCTTCATGTTCACTGATTGTGTTTGGCAGCTGCTAAACTAGTCTCTCGGCGATTAACTTGCTGGCGTTTGAAACATTTGTGATGCGATAACATCCGTCTTTGGCAGAGTCGAACCAGAGGATGTCGACGTCGACCATGCATGGTCATGTCCCCGTTCCACCAGCTGGAGGCGACAGTATTCTGCTCGCGTGAGAAACACCTATAAAGAATATATCGTCACTTGAGTCTGGTGTCAAATAATTAGTGTACAGTTAATCTTTCACCCCAGTCAAAGATCTAGGAGACCGATGACCTCAGATGTTAAGTTCCAAAGTGCTCAGAGCCATTTGAAACATTATTCATTAGGCTTTGTAGTGATTGATGTGGTTGTTGGATGTCCTCCTGAGGGATATTGTTCCAAAGTCTGGCACGTTAGGTCATCAATACCGAAGCGGTTGGAGGGCCCTGATCATAGTGCTCCAGACGTTCTCAAGGGAATAAGATCCGGGGACCTTACTGGAGAAGGCAGGATTTGGCAAGCACGAAGACACTTGCCGTGTGCGGGGTTGAGTTCGAAGTGGAACTCATCATTGAAGACAATTCTACTGCGGTCAATGAGATCCGAGGCCGAAGACGTGCCTCGACACTCCCCAAACAGCGCTAAATTGCCAGGCTGAGTGTCGCCCACCATATGGTCCGACAGCCAAAAGAGATGGTCTGTGGAGCCATTTCTTTTCGTAGCCGGATCAGTTTGGTTGTCACTCGTGGCATCCTTACGACACAGCGGTATGTCGACGATATTATCCGCCTCGTTTTGTTGCCCCTCGTGGCAAAGCATCTTGGGCTTATGTTTCTGCAAGGTAATGCCCGCCTGCACACAGAGAGAGTTTATACTGCTTCTCTTCTTTTTTGCAAACCCTACCTTTTCCAGCAAGGTCACCGGGATATCACCCCTTCGTGAAAGTTTGGAGCCTCAGGCCCCTCCAATCATCTCGGGATTATGACGACGACCCAATTGGACAAAATTTGGCATGATATTCCTCAGGAGGACATCAGTCAGTGATAAGCTGAATAACTGCTTACATAAGGACCAGAGGTGCACAAATGCGTTATTGAGTTGCTCGGTTTATGAAGCTGTTTCCAAATGGTTCAAAATGGTTAAGATGGCTTAGAGCAGTATGGGACTTAATTGCTGAGGTCATCAGTCCCCTAGAACTTAGAACTACTTAAACCTAACTAACCTAAGGACATCACACACATCCATGCCCTATACAGGATTCGAACCTGCGACCGTAGTAGTCGTGCAGTTCCAGACTGAAGCGCCTAGAACCGCTCAGCCACTCCGGCCGGCTATGAAGATCTTTCTCTTGAATAAATCATCAAGCTTTTCTGGAACTGTAATCATTTATTTGGATGTAATGTACATCAAATTTGCCGATTTCCTTCGCATTCGAATAGTTTGTTCGTGTTGCGTCGTATCACAATGTTAACAGCCTCTAATGATGGTCAGTGATGCGACAGCTACCACCATCCGATTTTGGATGGCTATCTGCAGAAATGATGGACTGTTCTGAAGTAATAAGCATACTATATGATTAAGACATAGGTTACATTTGAGGAGTAGGCCTTGAGTATCTAGAAAATATCCATGAATATTACTCCGATATATCTTAAGCCTAGAGAAAACAGAGCCACCACCTCAACAATCCAGTAGGTAATACTGATATTTGACTTTCCAAAGAAGCTGATTTCCAAATTATAAAAAAGTACATGTGATTCACTACAGATTTTAAAGCATTATTCTAGCAATATCCTTATTTAACCTCAAATTCACCATATACTGCATCATCATTCAGTCGAAATTCTCGGGTGAAATCATATATCGAGATTAATGACGAATAAGTTATGAATATAGAAAATCCTTTCGAAAAAAATTGTTTCAAATTTATGAATAACAATGTTTTGGTGAAACTGTGCAGAGTATGCTCAGAAACTGTGATACGAAGTAGTAACGCGTTTGGAAGGCACAGAGATATTTCTCTAATTGATAGACCAAATTACATCTGAATTTTTCAGCAGGTTGTCACTATATGTTGATGTTGAAGAACTATGAGACGAAAAAAATGTTAAAAGACGTTATACAGACACGGATAGCTTAGTAATCATGTAATTATCTCCATTATTTATGGTATTAGTAAAGGTGATCTACATAGCTGCTTTGACACTTAATATTATCCTGATAATAACGTTTATAAAATATCATGCAATTAAAGTAGTTTAATGAAAGACGAGTTAACAAGATACATTATTACAAATTCATAGGACTAAGAGCAAGAAATGCTTGCTCGTGAATTTGAAACACCACACGTAATGCATGCAGCGAAAAGAGTGAAACACTCATCGGCAAAGGAATTAAGCACTGATAATTACCAAGACTGTGTAGGCCTATTAAGTAATATTGATAAATCGACTGTTCTGCCTATTATTCGCTCCAAGCTACATACAGTTTCCACTACGAAGTAATGTACACGGACATTGGTAAAAGATAATAGATGGTTCACACTTATTCATAAACGGAGTACTGTAGTGTGGGGTCATTCACGAGGAGGCTGGGCATGGCAGCAGGTCTGTGCACAACGGGATGAAATTTAAAATTGTTTTAGCAGTAATCTACTGCTTGTGAAGGTAACAGTGTCTAATACTGTAATGTACGCATGTTGATGCGTTATGAAAATGTATACACGTCCCCAGGAAATTCGAAGTAATCTATTTCCCTGATACATAACACTAAGCCAGTGGGACACACTTTACCTGTTAGGAAATTTGGAGAGTCCTGTGTCAGTAGGGGGCAGACACAAAGGGTAGACGCCTATCAACCTTCGGCAGTTCAAACTATGTAGAATGATGGTACACTTTATGGAAATGGCAACAAGAGACAGGAAGTAACACCAGGTGCTCAGTGGGTGTAGCTGGGGTCTCTTTTAGAGTGTTGTGGAAGCTATTCAGGCAGCCATTGAGGAAACAGTGTGAGACCATTAGCAGATTAAGGCACACGTTGTAACAAATGACATCGTCTAGGCTCCGCGGTCATACTTGCATCATGACAGCGACTGGCAGAGAAGATTGAGTGTACAGAGCTTCTTCAATGGAGGCCACAATTTGCAGCATGAACTGATAGTGGTCCCCTGATTCAGAGTAGAGTGGACAAGCTAGACTGCAACATCTGGACTTGCGACACACGTTAGAGAATGGTAAGGTCCCTAGAAATCGGTCAGGTGCACACTATACATCAGAGGCTGCTACCCAAGTGGGATGCATAGAAGTTTTTGTTTTATATTTTCATTTTTTGGCTTCGCTCTCAGCTACCGCGTATGCAAATATAAAAAGTATAACAGTCAGCCAACCGGTTGCACACAACGTTTTTAAAAACACATTAATCAAGTTTCGATAGCTCTAAGACTACTTTAATCAGAATGGTAAAAGTTGCATGAGTACAGTGACAACTTTTAAATTTTCAGCAACAGTGCTATCGTCAAATGATGTGGCTTTGTTCCATGAGTCAAGAATATAGTTCATGATAAAAAAAGACAGTTATCAGAATAATACAATCATAGTTGCGAGCGGCGGCACAACAAATTAACTGCTGTGATCGGCTAAGACCGGCACATACACAGCTCAGGTCGCTCTCCATCCATTCCAGATAACGACAGCTGTAGAAGATCCGGCAGTATTCGTGTAAGATCCAAAGAATAACCTCCACACGCCTGAGTGCTAAAATACTAAATGTTAACAGTCAGAGCATTCACAACAAAGTGCCACAGTTTGAATTGCTACTGAAAAACAGTGAAGCTCACATAATACTAGGCACAGAGGGCTGGTTAAAATCTGAGGTAAGTTGCAATAAGATTTTGGGGAAAATTTAACCGTATGTCGTCGGATAGCCGAATGGGTAATAGGTAATTATGGTAGTGGTGTATTTGTAGCAGTAGACAATAAATGCAAATCCACAGTGGTAGTAAGTGAAGCTGCATGAGAAATTGTTGGAAAAAAACTCAGTATCATTGGTGGGCGTATCTATTGACCACTGGACTCATGTGCTGATGTAACCGGAAACTTTAGAGAAAACCTCAGTAAGTCATTGCCTAAGTTCCCCAATAATACTGTTTTCATCGATGGAAACTTTAACCATCCAACAAGCAATCTGAAAAATTATACTTTTGCTAGTAGTAGGTCTGACAAAGTATCCTGCAAAATATTACGAAATGTTTTCCCTTAACTCCCTAGAACAAATAGCTCAGAACTCCACTCTTGATGGACATACATTACATCTAATGGTAACAAATGGACCTGACCTCATTACGGAAGACCACATCAAAACCTGAATCAGTAACCATAAGGTGGTTGTGCTAGCAATGATTACAAAAGTACAAGGGCAGCTACGGCAAGTAGAAACATTTCCATATTGAGTAAACTAGATAAAAAGCAGTAGCGTCATTAGCGTCATAACTCAATTGGGAAACAGTAACTTTTTGCACAGGAGAGGAGCATGTAGCGGAACTATCTCCCAGGTATAAAAGAACCGTTGACTATGGATTGGACAGTTGCACATACAGTAGAATAGTTCATGATAGGAGTGTCCTCCATGGTACACAGTCACTGTAAAGAAACTTATAAAGAAACAGAGATTACTGAGTAATGAGTGTAAAACAAAGCGTCGGGCAATAGATAGAGAGATGCTGAATGAAACGTGTTAACTGTCAAGAGAGCACCACATGAAACTTTCAATGATTGTTGTAGCAGAATATTGTCAAATGATCTTTCACGAAACCCAAAGAAATTTCGGTAATATGTAAGGGTTGTTATTGGCACCTAAGTTACCATCCAGTCACTTGTGAGTGAGACAGGAAGTGAAAGAGACGGTTGCATCTACTTGGATACTCTGGAAATCATATTTAAGTGCCTGGCAGAGGATTCAACGACCCACTTTCACAATTCACTGTTATTATTATCTCGTATACCACGAGGAAAGAACGAACACTTATACCTTATCTTATGAGCTCTGATTTTCCTTATTTCAGCATGGTGATCGTTTCTCCTTTTGTAGGTCTACTACTACTACTACTACGTGACCAGACCCGGTGCACCACACGCATCTACAAGTTTCCTCCTCCACTGTATTCTCTCCATTGCTGCTATCCGCCATCCGTTCACATCTATTGACACTTGGTTTAAATCTTCATGGAGTCCATCCCTCCAACGCTTTTTGGGTCTCCCTAGCGGTCTCTTTCCTGTAGGTGTGAAATCCAGGAGCTTCCGAGGCCATCTGTGACCCTCCATCGGAGCCACATGGCCGGCCCACTGCATTCGTTTGGCTTTGACAGTTTCTGCTATGTTGGGCTGCTGGTATAGTTCCTCAAGCTCTTGGTTGTATCTGATCCTCCATTCCCCTGTGTCTGCATCCAGAACCGGACTGAAGATCCTCCAAAGCACTTTTCTCTCTAAATCAAGGGGTTTATGGAAGTCCTGTTTCCGGATACTCCATGTCTCACAGCCATATAGAAGAACAGGCTGGATCAGGATTTTGTACAGTCGAATCTCGAACTATCTGGAGAGATATCTGGACCGAAGCACTTGTGCTAGGTTGTGGTAAGATCGGTTTCCTGCCTGTATTCTGAAATTGATCTCTGCTTCACATGACGAGTTCTCAGTGAAAATTGCCCCTAGGTATTTGAATTCATGCATTCTCTTGTAGGAGTGGTTCCCAACCTGCAGTGACTGTAGATGATCAGCAGTCTGAAAATGACCACGCGTCATAACGAGGTACTCTGTCTTGGATTCGTATATGTTTAGCCCAAATTTGCAGGCAGCCTCCTTTAGGGCTTTGGTCATTTACTCCAGCTCCTCTTCCGACCTATGTAGGTCTGCGCCAGCAAAATATTTTAGCATTCCGAGGAGAAAGCTGGTGATTGGAATTTCGTGAGAAGATTCCTCCACAGCAAAAAACGCCTTTGTTTTAACCCTTTATCATTTCAGTGACGCTCTTTCCCCTATTTCACGATAATACAAAACGTGCTGCTGTTCTTTGAATTTTTTCGATGTACTCAGTCAATGCTATCTGGTAAGGATCCCACATCGCGCAGCAGTATTCTAACAGAGGACGGACGAGCGAAGTGTAGGTCGTCTTCATAGTAGATATGTTACTTTTTGTAAGTGTCCCGCCAATAAAACGAAGTCTTCGGTTAGCCTTCCCCACAACTTTGTCTATGTGTTCCTTCCAATTTAAGTTGTCCGTAATTGTAATTCTTAGCTGTTTAGTTGAATTTACGGCCTTTAGATTTGACTGATTTATCGTGTAACCGAAGTTCAAAGGATTCCTTTTTGCATTCATCTTGATGATCTCAGATGTACAGTTACAAGAGAAAACTCAAGAGTATTCCCACAAATTGATTCGTGTAACACTGAAAAGATGATTGATGTAGATATTAGTGTGAGTGTCGTTTAGGAACACCTGAAATCATAGAAACCGAAGAAAGCTCCAGGGGCCTATTGAATCTCTCCCAAATTCTGTACTAAATTTGCGTCTGAGTTAACTGCTCTGTTAATTATAATCTACCGTAGATTCCTCGAAAAAACCATGTTCGATATTAGGAAGAAATCACAGGTCACAGCAGTCTGTAGGAAGTGTAGCATAAGTGATCCACACTACCGTCCAATATCCTTGACATCCATTTGTTATAGAATCTTAAAACGTTTTCTGAGCTTAAACGTACTGAGGTATCTCGAACAGAACACATTCTCCATGCCATACAGCACGGATTCCGTGAACATCCATCATAGGGAATCCAGCTCGTACTTTACTCACACTACGTACTGAAATCCTTGGATCAAGGCAGTTAGGTAGTAGCAGTATTTCTCGAGTTCCAAAATAGCATTTGACTCAGTACCAAATTTACACTTGTTATCAAAAATACAATAGTATGGGATGTATCGTGAAGTTATTGACAGGATTGAGGAATTTTTGACAGGGAGGGAAGTTACCATGGACCCAGAGTAGTCGATATGTGTAAAAGTAACTTAGGGTGCACCCAAGGGAAGAGTGTAGAGATTCTTGCTATTCATATTGTATATTAATGACCTTGCAGACAATATTGACAGTAACCTCATACTTTTCGCAGATGATGCAGCACCCTATAATGAAATACTGTCTGAAACAAGCTGCATAAATATTCAGTCAGATCTTCATAAAATTTCAAAGTGGTGCAAAGATTGGCAACTTGCTTTAAATGTTGATAAAAGTAAAACTGTGCTCTTCACAAAACGAAAAGAGCGTAGTACTCAATGATTATATTATCAATGAGTTAACAGTTGGAATCAGTTAAGTCATACAAACACCTGGATGTAACACTCTGTGGGAATATGAAATGAAATGTTCACATGGGGTCAGTCGTGGGTAAAGCAGGTGGTAGAATACTGGGGAAATGCAATCACTCTGCAAAGGAGATTGCTTCCAAATTACTCATGCGGCCCATTCTAGAATATTGCTCCAGTGTGTTGGACCTGTACCAAATAGGACGTAAACAGAGAAGGTCAGAAAGAATGATCACAAGTTTGTTTTACAGGCGAGAGATTATTACGAGATGCTGAAGAAACTGAAGCAGCAGTCTTACGAAGATACGTAACTATTCCGAGAAAGCTCACAAAGTTTCAAGAACTGGCCTTAAATAATGACTATACTAATGTGCTAAAATCTTTGGGGATATAAAAGTTTGTATATGTAGGGATCCACATTCTCCAGATGTTTAGTAAACCGAAACATGGTCCGTAATATGCTGCAAAGTGAACATTGTCAGGCACCTGTAAAACCAACACGGAGAATCAGTAAATTGTCTGCTTACGTCGCCATGTATAAATAACACTTTACACACTTCACACTAGTTTTATCTTAACGTGAGGCATGTAGAGTATTATTTATACACGGCGATGTATTCAGACTATGTAGTGCTTTTCCATGTTGGTTTTAAAGGTGCTTGACAATGACAAGTAGTCGAAATTACCTAATCGCACAATTAAACAAAAATCACGTTACAGCTTACTAGGGATCACGTTTACGCTCATTAAACTCTAGGGATATACTTTAGACCCTCCGTATCACTTTCTAGGGATCGTGGACAAGATTAGATTAAATGAAGCATCTGCGGACGTATTTAAAGAATCGCATGGACTAGATTAGAATCAATATAGCGCGCATGAAGGCACTTTAACAATCTTGAACACAAGATTAGATTAAATAAAGCACGCATGGAGGCATTTAAACAATTATTTTCATGAGCTGCATACTTGAATGGAAGGGAAGGAAACCCTAATAACTGGTACAACGGAACATACTCTCTGTTATGTGTTTCACAGTTGTTTGTAGAGTATAGATGTACATGCAGATTTAGATAGACGTGGAAGAGATTTAATGTGATGTGCTGAAATTATAAACCCGCTGGTTGTAGATGTAGAAGAGATGTTGGCGTAATGCACTGAAATTGTAACATGCCTATTGCAGATGTGTTTTGAAAATATAATTATAATCTACTTGCTGTAGATGCAAATAGTTGTGAAAATGTGCCGGAATCTTGGTTTTAGATGCAGAAGAAATACAATAGTTTCATTACGACAATGTAACAAAAAATTTGATAATAAACTGAAGTAATGCTATATTTTATATTATATGCTACATATCTCAAGAATTTTTGTTATGATCAAAGCCAGACGAGACTGAATATCCATTCCAAACATCATGGCAGACTGAATATTTTACCTGCTTAATGCATATGTACAATTGTGTAGATTGTATCACGTGAGAAATTTCGTGAAATGGCTTACCTTGCAAAAAAAGTGCATACGCAAGTTTTTGGGTGTGTGCAGGCAAGTGACGTATAAACTTGTACGAACCTGCATGCCAGACAGTTCCTGGAAAAATATTCAAACGTATCCAGCCATTATGCAGTTGTTTAGGGAGAGCCATTACTGGATCTGGATTAACTTATGCACAGTCGAACCTCGTTGTAAGAAGCTCTGTAATTGGTTGTTTAATTTTTTAAGGCTATTTCCAAGAAATGAAATAGAAAAGCGTGTGGGGAGAGCGAGGGTGTTGCCTTATGAAGAGGTAGGGGTGGAGGGGGGTTGAGCGAAGCGTGGATTAGGGAGATGAGGAGGAGGGAATGATACAGGAATGAAGGGGGCAGAGAGGGATGGGGAGAAGGGGTGAGGTCATGGTCAAATTGGGTCCAAAATCAGCATAGACCTCCTATAGTATCTTATGTTGTAATCTGATTCCCTCAGAATCTTCTGATTTACTGCGACTTCTTTCCATATCCCTGTTTTACTTTTGGTGATATGGTTTTTATAATTTTTTTTTCAAGACTCCATCCTTTATATAACACTAATTTACCAAGATGTACCAAAACTTACACCATTTCTGACAGACATACAATTTCATCATGAACATTCAAAGTTTTTATTTTGCGTTCTTTAACATTACACCCCTTTCCGACTTGGTTCCCTTTACTGCTTGTTCAATGTATGGACTCAAGAGGTATCCTTAATGGGATGAATGGCATAGAAAAAAGAAGGTAGGAAGATTAGTGATTAGCTCTCCATCGACAGCGAAGTCATTAGAGACGGAATCCCAACTTGAATTAGAGAAGGACTGGGTAGAAAATAAACCATGCTCTTTCATAGGAACCGTCCCAGAATTTATCTAAACAGACTTAGGCAAATTAAGGAAAACGCAAATATTGAAGGCAGGAAGGAAATTTGCACTGTTTTCCTCAATAGGTCGAATCCATCGTGCTAACTAATGTACTACCTTGTTCTGCAAATGTTGCCTTATGTTTGTGGATTTTTCTGAAATTTCTTTGTAAGTGTATTTGCGACGTTATGTTTTCATTAACACATAAACAACACACACATAGACAATTCACTGAGTTAGAGACTGTTAAAAAATGGTTATGTTTTTTTACAGGCGATTTTCACTTTGAAATAGAGACAACTGTTGAAACTAGAAGCACTTTAATCTCCCTTAAAGTCCATAGTTTACTGCAGGTCAAACAAACACATTCAGTAGTTACACGTTACCTTCACCGTAAACCGTGTTGACAGTTTCGCAGAGTTGGAAGAACGATGTTTGCCGTAGGTAGGTTAAGTAATTAGCTGGTTGTTGTATTTCTTATGGGTAAATTAGCCAGCTCTTTGGGACTATGGATTTGAACAAACTTGTAAGCTCTCATCAATTGAACTATACCTCTACAAACTGCGGCAGAGGTAACTATATCTCTGTTTTCATATCGGAGGTACGTTTAATAATATCACGCGATAAATGTATCTTGTTTGACTGAGGTAATATATCGGTGGCTATCATCAACGTTTAATTTACATCTGTTAGATATAGTGTATTCAGTGTCAGCTAGCGGAACCCCGCTTGTCTCATGGAAGAATAAAAACAACTGCTCTACTGAAGCACTTCTGACCTATGTGGATGAAGAGTGGACCAAGAGAGATCACCAGAAATGTAGTCAGCACTTGGAAATACATCGAGGTTTGGCTTTCTTTAAATTTTAGCTGATAATAGGCGAATTTTCTGACATACACTAGTAATTTTTAACGTTAAAAAATGTCGAGGTACAATATAACTTTTTAAAAAATAGAAGTAATTTTTGTCTGCGGCGTTGGAAAGGTTATTCGAAGCGGATTTAAATGACATCACAAATGTGGACAACAAGGCAGCAGCGTAGCAAAACATTGTCCTACAGTTTGCCCTGCTGCGTTTGAGGGAAGCAGACACTAACTCAAGTACCGTTTTTTTGTTTATTATTGATACAGTTACACGATCTCTTCAAATCGTTGATCTTGAGCATTGATAGATGTTGTAAAGTGATTATGGATAGATAATAATGCCCATCAAATTTTATGTTTATCTGCAATTTAGGTTAATGTTATACGGTGTTTCATGTCTACCGTGAGTTGTCGGTGTTTCCTTGTGGGCCTCTTTTTTTTAAATTTTTTTCCACAAATGAAAGTTCAGAGGTGTTAAGCCTGGTGAACATGTATGCAGTTTTATGCTTCCCGAATGATCGATAGTATGATGTCCAAATATTGTCTTCAGATCTGTAGCTAACTGCGGAGTAGGCGGGACCTCCGTCATGTTGGCACTACATGCCTCGCTTTACGTCCGGTGAGGTGTCTTCCAATAAACAATAAATGAAGAATCAGCTATGTGATACCTGCTATGACCGCACCACACGTTGACAGACCAAGGTCGTTGCTTGTCCACTTCTCCCAGGCAGCTCGCATTTTTAATTGAGCAGAAGTGCATATTGTAAAGATTGATTTATGCATAATTTGTAACAGATGCCTTATAAGAAAACAATATCTTGCATAGAAACGTAACATCACTTAGCAATTTTCATAACCCCCATTCGAAGATATATAACCGATTTTGAATGAAATTGTCATGAAACTGTCGCGGCAGTTAAAAGCGGAAAGGACAAATGCTTTGAGAATTTAATGCTGCATATATTATAAGTTGTTGAAAGTAAAATAATATGCGGAATGCACAAGCACATATGACTGATGATAAAAAAAAACGAGCTCACCTGAGTGTGAACGTCGCATCTGACTCAGGGTGGTTCTTTCAGTGCAATTGTAAACAAATTATACATCTAAAGATTAGCCAGTAAAAACCACTAAAACGTACAAAAAATAAAACTGTGATTCGCAATGATATAAATTTACGATTATTTAACCATAATCGCACACTGTATAACGTTTCTGACTGCACAGAGAAAACCAATTATTTGGTACCTAAACACATCTGAAACATCCTAGTAGGTTTGCGAAGCTAGCGGTCAAGCACATACACGTAATCTTGTTTGTAGCCTGCTTTACACAGAAACAGAAAGCTGAAATAAATGCGATGCTGTACTACAAACTGGTCGTAACCATGTGGTTAGCAAGATCTTTACAAAATTTCTTATTAATTCTCTGACTGAAGTTGTAGATCAACCTTTTAGACAGGACATCTGTTTTAAGAAAAGGAGTCAAAGCTCTGGACATAGATGGCATGAGATGACCAAGGGTGAAAAAGTCTTCCTAAATAAAAGTCAATAAGATCTAAGTTCAAGAGAAGATTATTCACGCAGCCTGTACTTTGCCTCAGGACAAAGTATTCGGGAACAAACGAAATCCTGTTGCATAACCTAGCTGTTAAAGTCTATTTGTATGTATGTATTCAAAAATAATATTATTATGGAAAGTGACTTGATATAGACAGGTAAATTAGACAGGTAAATACTATAAGAGAGGCACCCAGACGCTTCGTCTCATTCTATCAGAAGTGAGCAGCGTCAGATGTTGACTGACTACCGTGAAGGAGATGGAGATGCCGAATACTCGTGTGAGGAACCGCTATCAGCATCTATTAGAATTTGAAGAGAATATCAATGTGAATCTCAATTGGGCCGGCTGGCCAAATCATAGAGTCACCAGATTTGTGGGAAATCCTGGTGTGACAATGGCTCGATATTGTACTGAATGGGCTCGTCGCCATGGTTCTGTCGACCACGTCTGACTAGAACAAGGAAGGATCATCATATTGTGCACTAAGAACATCATAACCCCTTCGCATCCGTCTCTGCCATCTGAGAAAATGTAACGGAATCCGTGCAATATTATTAGTCATTGTGCATCGTTAGTCAGAGACTAGCAGCAGTCAGACTAGGGAGTTACCATTGCATGCGTAGGCTGCAGTTAACACCACGACGCAAATGGCTCCATTAGCATTGGTGCCATGACCAGGATATATGGACTGCTGATGAGGGCATTGCATTGAGTTTAGCAATGAATGGCGTTTCTACACTACGCCGGATCTAACATGTGGGAGACTGACTCTGATCTACCTTTCTACCACAGTTGCGCAAGGATGCTCTGTGATTGTTTTGGGGAATTTGTGTTAAACCTACTGTCTGCAAGATCAGAAGAGTGCAGTAGCATGGATAATGATGCAATCGAAGAATGATCTCAATGTTGGTTCCACTACACTCTCTGTAAAGGAAACGTTATTGCTAACAGAAGTTAGCATATATGTTATCAAAAATTAAAATTTTAGATCTTCCTTATTCAAGTTTATTTATAATCTAAGTATGACTTCATGACATTGCAATCATAATTATACCAAACACAAGATGGTGAAATATTGGTATCTGGTGTTCACAACTGTGAAGCGAAATTCCTAACTATTCTGCAGTTCTAAAAGTAAGATGGTTGATGGCCACATTTGAGGGACGGTAAAGTACAAACACATTAGATACAATTGGCGACAGAGATATAAATTAAACTTAAATGAGCAATGAAAATACCCAAGATGAATGAGGTCTGTATGTTGTTGTTGTTGTCTTCAGTCCTGAGACTGGTTTGATGCAGCTCTCCATGCTACTCTATCCTGTGCAAGCTGCTTCATCTCCCAGTACCTACTGCAACCTACATCCTTCTGAATCTGCTTAGTGTACTCATCTCTCGGTCTCCCTCTACGATTTTTACCCTCCACGCTGCCCTCCAATGCTAAATTTGTGATCCCTTGATGCCTCAAAACATGTCCTACCAACCGATCCCTTCTTCTAGTCAAGTTGTGCCACAAACTTCTCTTCTCCCCAATCCTATTCAATACCTCCTCATTAGTTACGTGATCTATCCACCTTATCTTCAGTATTCTTCTGTAGCACCACATTTCGAAAGCTTCTATTCTCTTCTTGTCCAAACTAGTTATCGTCCATGTTTCACTTCCATACATGGCTACACTCCAAACAAATACTTTCAGAAACGACTTCCTGATACATAAATCTATATTCGATGTTAACAAATTTCTCTTCTTGAGAAACGCTTTCCTTGCCATTGCCAGTCTACATTTTATATCCTCTCTGCTTCGACCACCATCAGTTATTTTACTTCCAAAATAGCAAAACTCCTTTACTACTTTAAGTGTCTCATTTCCTAATCTAATTCCCTCAGCATCACCCGATTTAATTTGACTACATTCCATTATCCTCGTTTTGCTTTTGTTAATGTTCATCTTATATCCTCCTTTCAAGACACTGTCCATTCCGTTCAACTGCTCTTCCAAGTCCTTTGCTGTCTCTGACAGAATTACAATGTCATCGGCGAACCTCAAAGTTTTTACTTCGTCTCCATGAATTTTAATACCTACTCCACATTTTTCTTTTGTTTCCTTTACTGCTTGCTCAATATACAGATTGAATAACATCGGGGAGAGGCTACAACCCTGTCTCACTCCTTTCCCAACCACTGCTTCCCTTTCATGCCCCTCGACTCTTATGACTGCCATCTGGTTTCTGTACAAATTATGAATAGCCTTTCGCTCCCTGTATTTTACCCCTGCCACCTTTAGAATTTGAAAAAGGGTGTTCCAGTCAACATTGTCAAAAGCTTTCTCTAAGTCTACAAATGCTAGAAACGTAGGTTTGCCTTTTCTTAATCTTTCTTCTAAGATAAGTCGTAAGGTCAGTATTGCCTCACGTGTTCCAACATTTCGACGGAATCCAAACTGATCCTCCCCGAGGTCTGCATCTACCAGTTTTTCCATTCGTCTGTAAAGAATTCGCGTTAGTATTTTGCAGCCATGGCTTATTAAACTGATAGTTAGGTAATTTTCACATCTGTCAGCACCTGCTTTCTTTGGGATTGGAATTATTATATTCTTCTTGAAGTCTGAGGGTATTTCGCCTGTCTCATACATCTTGCTCACCAGCTGGTAGAGTTTTGTCAGGACTGGTTGTCCCAAGGCCGTCAGTAGTTCTAATGGAATGTTGTCTACTCCGGGGGCCTTGTTTCGACTCAGGTCTTTTAGTGCTCTGTCAAACTCTTCACGCAGTATCGTATCTCCCACTTCGTCTTCATCTACATCCTCTTCCATTTCCATAATATTGTTCTCAAGTACATCGCCCTTGTATAAACCTTCTATATACTGCTTCCACCTTTCTGCCTTCCCTTCTTTGCTTAGAACTGGGCTGCCATCTGAGCTCTTGATATTCACACACGTGGTTCTCTTCTCTCCAAAGGTCTCTTTAATTTTCCTGTAGGCAGTATCTATCTTACCCCTAGTGAGATAAGCTTCTACATCCTTACATTTGTCCTCTAGCCATCCCTGTTTAGCCATTTTGCACTTCCTGTCGATCTCATTTTTGAGACGTTTGTATACCTTTTTGCCTGCTTCATTTACTGCATTTTTATATTTTCTCCTTTCATCAATTAAATTCAATATTTCTTCTGTTACCCAAGGATTTCTAGCAGCCCTCGTCTTTGTACCTACTTTATCCTCTGCTGCCTTCACTACTACATCCCTCAGAGCTACCCATTCTTCTTCTACTGTATTTCTTTCCCCTACTCCTGTCAATTGTTCCCTTATGCTCTCTCCGAAACTCTGTACAACCTCTGGTTCTTTCAGTTTATCCAGGTCCCATCTCCTTAATTTCCCACATTTTTGCAGTTTCTTCAGTTTTAATCTACAGGTCATAACCAATAGATTGTGGTCAGAGTCCACATCTGCCCCTGGAAATGTCTTACAACTTAAAACCTGGTTCCTAAATCTCTGTCTTACCATTATATAATCTATCTGATACCTTTTAGTATCTCCAGGGTTCTTCCACGTATACAACCTTCTTTCATGATTCTTAAACCAAGTGTTAGCTATGATTAAGTTGTGCTCTGTGCAAAATTCTACTAGGCGGCTTCCTCTTTCATTTCTTAGCCCCAATCCATATTCACCTACTATGTTACCTTCTCTCCCTTTTCCTACACTCAAATTCCAGTCACCCATTACTATTAAATTTTCGTCTCCCTTCACTATCTGAATAATTTCTTTTATTTCATCGTACATTTCTTCAATTTCTTCATCATCTGCAGAGCTAGTTGGCATATAAACTTGTACTACTGTAGTAGGTGTGGGCTTCGTATCTATCTTGGCCACAATAATGCGTTCACTATGCTGTTTGTAGTAGCTTACCCGCATTCCTATTTTCCTATTCATTATTAAACCTACTCCTGCATTACCCCTATTTGATTTTGTGTTTATAACCCTGTAGTCACCTGACCAGAAGTCTTGTTCCTCCTGCCACCGAACTTCACTAATTCCCACTATATCTAACTTTAACCTATCCATTTCCCTTTTTAAATTTTCTAACCTACTTACCCGATTAACAGATCTGACATTCCACGCTCCGATCCGTAGAACGCCAGTTTTCTTTCTCCTGATAACGACATCCTCCTGAGTAGTCCCCGCCCGGAGATCCGAATGGGGGACTATTTTACCTCCGGAATATTTTACCCAGGAGGATGCCATCATCATTTAATCATACAGTAAAGCTGCATGTCCTCGGGAAAAATTACGGCTGTAGTTTCCCCTTGCTTTCAGCCGTTCGCAGTACCAGCACAGCAAGGCCGTTTTGGTTAATGTTGCAAGGCCAGATCAGTCAATCATCCAGACTGTTGCCCCTGCAACTACTGAAAAGGCTGCTGCCCCTCTTCAGGAACCACACGTTTGTCTGGCCTCTCAACAGATACCCCTCCGTTGTGGTTGCACCTACGGTACGGCCATCTGTATCGCTGAGGTACTCAAGCCTCCCCACCAACGGCAAGGTCCATGGTTCATGGGGGGAGGGAGGTCTGTATAGGGTATCTAAATATCAATTCAAATATAATGACACAATTAAAACAGTTCAATAACTTATAAAGCACTCTGCAGTGGCTGGTCCATCCTTTTCGTTAGATCGAATATATCGCGTGTTTTCATTTCCATTAAGTTTAACAATCGTGAATATATTTAACTACAGGTCACGGTTGAACGTAAAAAAAAAATAATTGGAGGGACAGAGATGACTGCTGTTCTGAGTGTCAATTTAATATCACTTGCTGGCATGGCGTGAGCATGCATGATAAATCTTTCATCGACGGCAGCAGTGGCTGCTGTAGGTGCGAGCTGTGAACCTGAGAATCTGTTGCAAACCTCTCTCGACTATTATAGACCAGTCTGATACATTTCCTACTTCTTCGGTGAAGTCAAGACTCCTAGATATTCCCTAGCTAAGTTTATTGGCATTGCACATGCTATGTGATTGGAATAGCGCATACATCGCTGTCTTCAAACCACGCACATGCTCGGCGCAAATCTTTGTACTAGGAGACCTCGCAGTTCAGCTCCTTAAGAGTTGTAACGAGCCAGTGAACAAGTGTTCACATAATTACTGTCGCAATCCACTCAGCTCAGTACGAGTTACCTTGCTCAAACATGCGACGATGTGTTGCAAGAGAAGAGAGAATTTTTCTGTCTGTATTTTGCCTATATCAAAGCTGGTGGCCATGCTTTTTCTTTCTGGCCAATCAGAGTGTTCATACTTGTTATAACTGCACCCACTAGAGTTTCTGTATCCTATCACAGGCGTCATTTCTCTCGAAGCCAGAGTTAACGTCTTCTTCATAATACTGAGACAATCGCCTTTTTTCCACCTGGATTTTAACACAGGTGGTCACAGTGAGTCACCACTGTTTTGAGTTGTTTCTCCAGACGTTCAGCTGTCATCCCTAACCGTGTTTCTGCAGAAAGGTTTTCTGAAGCGATCTTCATCAAAAGCTAAATTTATTGGGCTTCTACCAGGGACAAGAGTGGTTTCTGCCAGCAACCTGTTCAGTGACTAAGGCATCTCGTTTTGTCCGCTGGCTCTCCCGCTGTGAAGGTTTCGGACGGACATGGGAACGGTGTTGGCATCGTAAAATTCTGCTTTCCTTAGAACTGTGTCTCATAGCTCTGGTTTGGCAAATTACTTGCATGCAACCCCTAGTGTGTGTATTAGTGGTTTATATTCACTATATATCGGTTTGTTTATTGGATCTGCATATCAATAAATTTGTATATTTTCACATAAGTACGCCATGTAACATATCGATTTAACCGCAACTGTTTCAGGAATTCAATTTAGGGTGTGTTATTCGTCTGATACCTTATACAGATAATCAGCTTCGTAGAGTATGGCGGCGACCTGGAGTGAGGTCCCATTCTTGCAATGTTTTGGAGAGGCATGGCAGTGTTACTCCAGGTGTCATAGCGTGGAGGAGCCATCAGCTGTGACTTCAGTTCATGCTGGTACATCATCGATATCCTACAGCCACATGTCTCACCTGGTATGCGACAGTAACTGGGTCTCATTTTTTAACGGGTGATTCTCGACCACACATGGCACCTGCCTCTATCAGCTATGTGATGTTGACGCATCTGTGTGCCCAGAAATATCTCCAGATATGTCCATACAAGTGTGGGACATGCTCAGACATTAACTCCATCCCAGTGCCAGCATCCAGGACATTAGAGAGTATTTACAGCAGTTGTAGGTCAAGAGGAGAGGATATAACGATTTTATGAGAACGTTCGGAACCGACTAGTACATGCACCTCGAACAGAAATAGCGCAATGCCACGCTGGTAAGTAGGTGCATATTGCCAAATTCTTTGTAAATTTGACTCCATTATTTAATCACTGGAATAACATCACATGATCTTACAACCCATCATGTTTCATTTTGTTTCCTCATTCAGGGTACTCTCTTTCTTCTTGTTAGTCATTGTAGGTATAAATTCCAACGTAGAATGAGAGTGTGCTCATATTTAGTAAAAACATCACAAATTCGGTCCTCAATGGTGGTCACCATATTTCTCGAATTATTCTCTAGAATGTTATATTCATAACAAATATTTCGTGTAATAGATCCCTAAACATTTACGAGATACTGCATAAGACAGGAAAGTGACCACAGAATCGGTATTTGCATTCAAACAAAAACATTGCAAGAAACTCCAATCAGCGTCTAGGCAACTTAATAAAGAGAGAACTACAAGTATAGAAAAACATTATACGAGGGCTATCCACAAAGTACATTACGTTTTGGAATTAAAAATAAACAAGGTATCGGAATTTTTTAAATTATATACAGATCAAAGCCAAACTTAAATACTACTTTTCTACATAGTTGCCAATTAAATTAAGGCACTTATCGTAGCGATGGACGAGCTTGGAAATTCCTTCGTCGTAAAATTCGGCCACCTGCGCCTTCAACCACGTGGTTACCTCTTCTTAAAGCTGTGCGTCGTCATCAAAACGCTGCATAGCCAACCACTTCTTCATTGCTGGGAATAAGTCGAAGTCGCTCGGTGCCAGGTCGGGACTGTACGGCGGATGAGGAAGCAACTCCCACTTAAAAGATTCGAGAACTTCACGAGTGGCATTTGCCGTGTGGGCCCAGGCGTTGTCGTGAATCAGCAAAATCTTTGAGCCCAACTTTCCCCTGCGCTTGTTTCGGAAGTTGTGCAGGGTTTGGCAATACCTTTGAGAGTTTATTGTAGTGCCTCTTTCCAGGAAATCCACAAAAATCACACCTTTTCTGTCCCAAAAGACAGTCGCCATCACCTTCCTTGCCGACATTGTCTGCATGCATTTCTTGGATTTTTGGGGGGAATTTGTGTGCCCCCACTGCATTGACTGCAATTTTGTCCCGCAGTTTACATGCTTAACCCATGTGTCGTCACCAGTAACGATGCGATCGAGTAATGAGTCGCCATCTTTCTCGTAAGCGTCCAAAAACGTTAACGCTGCAGCCATTCGCTGATTATTGTGAATCTCTGTCAAGATTTTTGGTATCCATCTTGCACAAAACTTGTGGTAACCAAGCTTTTCGGTAATGATTTCGTGCAACAAACTTCGTGAAATTTGTGGAAAACTCATAGAGAGTTCTGTTATTGTGAAATTACGGTTTTCATGGGCCGCGGCATCGACTTTTCGAGAAGTTGGGCAGTCACTATGCTGGGTCTTCCACTTCGCTCTTCGTCGTGAATGTTAGTTCGGCCATTTTTATATTTTATGACCCACTGGCGCACTCCACCTTCAGTGATTACGTTGTCCCCATACACTTCACAAAGCTGCCGATAGATTTCTATCGGTGTACAGTTTTTTGCAGTCAGAAACCTTATTACAGCACGCACTTCACACTTCGTGGCATATTCAATTAACGATGACATTTCAAACTGTCACAGTAACTCAACGGAGTACAGCACGAACCTCTCGCTAGCACGGCAGGATGCCGACTGAGCGGCTGAATGCCACGACACCAAGATGGCCGCGCTAGCCCTGCTCCTAACGGACACAAACGAAAAGGTAATGTACTTTGTGCATAGCCCTAGTAATAACATAATTTATATAATGAATAAGAGAGGTAACGTAATAACTGGCTGTTTGACTGGGAGTCATATGGGACTAGCAAAAATATACACACATTAAAAAAAATTAATTTTGTAATGCTAACTTCATAAATCAGATTACCAATTGTGACTCAGATAATTAATCTGAGGATATCTGTAATGAACAGAATAACTAAAAGTTTATTCTCTCCCTCACGCACAAGATACTCCAGTACTGGCAACGAGGTCCATCTGAATCAGAATCTTCCAAACAAGTGTGTGAGGCAGTGAATCTTTGTTACCATTTTTTTTTTGTAAGGTCTTTCTTTGAGTTCGAAAGATAAACCAGTTACCTTTGGTCGCAGATTCTACTCAGTTCGCCCATCAATTGTTTTACTGAACCACAGCCATGGAGGTATAATGAGAGGAGGTGGCGCTATAGGCTTAACCCAGCTTCATGTAGGCAACTAAAGTGGTGATGATGATGTTTGGTTTGTGGGGCGCTCAACTGCGCAGTTATCAGTGCCAGTACAAAGTCCCATTCTTTTGAATCTTCAGTGTGTCACATTTCCTGAATTATAATGAAACAACACAAACACCCAGTCCCTGGGCCGAGAAAATCCGTGAGCCAGCCGGGAATCGAACCCAGGAACCCTTCATGCAGAAGCAGCAACGCTAACCACTAGACCAGGAGCTGTTAACCGCAAGTTAAGTGAAGCCACAGATGGCGGTATAATGCAGTGGCATGGCAGTTGCACGTGTGAACACCAACTTTTCATTGGCGTCACACAACTTCTGCCATGTCAGAAAAAATTCAACCTGCACGTTGCGACGCAACTAGTTCCCTCTACCGCCCCCCCCCCCCCCCCCCCACCCATCTAAAGTGCCAAGTGAGTAGCATCATTTGACTTCTTCCTGGTGGCTAAAGTTCGAAACAAGAACTTTCTGTGGCAGTTATGTGTATTGACCTTGGAGTTGGAGGAATGGCTTCTCCACTCCTTTTGATTTCAGTGTGTTTTCATTTTATTACTGAAAGAAATTGAAAACGGTGGTTGTCAAGTAGCCTACACGTTTGTAGCATCTGGAACTACAAGAACAACATAAACATGCTATGGACAGACGTGAAGCTACTATCCTAACACTGCTTGACTTTAGCAAGGCTTTTGACACAGTTGACTTCGATATATTACTAATTAAAATGAAACAGCTGAATTTCTCAAACAGCGCAATACACTGGTTCGACAGCTACCTCAGAAACAGAAGTCAACAAGTCATTTGTGGGTCGGAAAAGTCATCATGGAAAAGCGTGCGCTCTGGAGTTCCCCAAGGCTCCGTCCTTGGTCCACTACTCTTCTCACTGTACATTAATGATATTTCTTCAGTGATTCACTCCTGCAACTACCATCTTTATGCCAACGACATCCAACTGTACATAAGTGCAAGCCCCAAAAACATTGCTGGCGCAGTAGCGAGTATGAACGCAGATCTTTGCTCTGTTTCTCGATGGGCACAGAACCTAGGTCTGAAATTAAACCCCAAGAAATTACAGGTCATACTTATATCTCATCCAAAGTTAATCAGCCGGTACTTTCGCGAAACAGTCCCTAAAATACTCCTCAATGGTACCCAACTACCATCCCAAAAACAGTAAAAGACCTTGGAATAATCTTGGATGAACACCTAAACTGGGAAGAACAAACAGTCACAGCTTGCCGGAAATCGCTCTCCTCCCTACATGCAATTCAAAAATTTAGAAAAATATTTCCAACCCATGTTAAACATGTTAGTCCAAACACTAGTCTTACCTAATCTTTACTACTGCGATGTACTTCAACACGGCACAAATAATGAAAATTCTAGATGCCTCGAGCTAGTGATGAATGCTTGCGTTAGATACGTGTGCAATATTCGGTTGTATGATCATATCAGTCCTTCATACTCCCAGCTAGGTTGGATACGCCCACATACGGCACGCTATCTCCACACGATGTGCTTACTTCATCGATTTCTTAGCCACTGGTGCCCCCAATACTTATCTTCTCACATTAAACACCTATCACCATTCCACAATCGCAACACCAGATCGGATACGTCTATCATCTTAGCTGTACCTTTACATAACACAAAATCTTTCTCCGTGTCATTCTCCATCTCAGCCATACGACTATGGAACGCGCTCCCCTGTGATCTGCGTCTTATCCAGAACTACTCAACATTCAAGAGGGAACTCAAAACTTACATATTAGGGACGGTATAGCCACCATTCTTGTGCCTCTCCCATCTCTTACTTTCTCCTCTCCATCACAGCTTCGAATTTTACCGTTCTATTTCTCTTCCTCTAACCTATCTACCTCTTATATATCTCTTTCACCCCATTCTATCGTCTTATGTCTCTACTCGATGAGAATAACTCACAAGCTGCAAGAGCATAGCGAGAAAATTCCCAACTAACAATGGGACTGACATTCAGAAAAGAAAAGTATGTTTACTTTCATATACATAGTCATTATTATTATTATTATTACTACTACTATTATTATTATTATTGATTGTTATAATTATTTTTTATTGTTATAATGATCATTGTACTACTGTTATAATATCTATATTTTTCTTTAACATCAATACTGCATAATAGGCTATATGTCCTTAATGTTATGTAGAAACTGTAACTTGTTGAATCTGAGTATGCCTGGTTAGGTGTAAGAGAGGGCCTGAAGGCCCTAATCTTGCCAGGTAAAATAAATGCATAAATAAATAAATAATATTACGGTTAACTTTTCCCTTAACAATGTGTGTGTGTGTGTGTGTGTGTGTGTGATTATGTATGTGGGCAGAAATGCACGTGAGCACACACACACACACAGACACATGCGCGCGCTCGCTCGCAATATTTGCAAACGAATGCTGTCTCCCGGATTGAAGGATTTTTGGATGAATAAATAAATAAACATAATATGTAACACAAAAAGCAAGTCACATAAATTGTGGCTGGCGAGAACAAGCATTGTATTCATTGTGCAAAATATACCCCGAGTGTGAAGCGACAGCTATTAAACTAAAAATTTGAGTTAATAGAAATGCTTACTGTTGGATCTTGCCCACTCGTCGCTTACTGGGTGCCTAAAGGATGCTGGGTTCTCGAAATGCTATACAACAATTCAATCAAATAACATTAGTAGTTTTATTTCTATAAAACAATTCACAAAAATTAACTTTGAGACTAGTAGTTGCAAACAGGGGCGACGTGCATTATAATTTAGAGTCCTTGGTAACTAACGTCCGCGATACGGTGCCGATCTGAGCGGCCTAGGCTGGCACTTCTTCCAGGCGCGACCTCGGTCCTTGTCAGCGGACTATTGGTTGACGTTTCCTCACCACCTTCTCTGGTTTTCCGTTCTTCCTTTTTGTACCGGAGTTTGTGGTTACGCCAGAACACTTACGTTAACGAATACGATAAGAGTCTAAAATCTGGGAAGAGTGAGGAGTCTGCAAATATTTACAGACTAGCCATTGATTGGTTTGCCGCAGAATCTGTGTGGCGCGAGAACGCAGTTTATAAACTGACGTAGCACGGAGAAATGTGATGCAGATTGCCGGTGCTATCATTTGGGAACTACATGTTGCAGTAATAAAGCACATGGAAAACCTTTTTGCACATAAAATCTGGTGGAGATGTAAATTAGTTTTGCATTTTTTCAGTTTCATATAAGTAAACTATCTACGTTTTATTGACCAATACATTACGTTTCATATGGCTTAGAAACCCTGCTGCAGCAGGAAAAAGAACGGCATCAGCAGGGAAATCCTCCTGTCTGTTCACAAAAAATGCTAGTGTGTTCCTGTTTATTTAAAAGACTGACTGACCAGAGGAGTACCAGCTGGCTCATTGTAACTTCCTCAGTACATTTAAAAATTTTCCCAAAAAGTTTGGCTTGCGTACATATTCGTGCTCTTTTATGCTGAGAGAGAAGAATACAGTGGCAGTGGTGTAGAAATGGAGAAGTAATTAAAAGACAGTAAACAGTGGTTGTGTTATAAAAATAGCGAAGGAGACAACAGCAGTGTGAGAGAAAGAGAGGGACACAGTGGCAGTGGGACGTAGATAATGAGAGACAGAGTATGTGACAATGACAGCGAGGAAGAGAGAGATAGTACAGTGAGAAGAGACAGCAGCAGTGAGAGAGAATAAGTGAGATAGTAGCAGCAAGGGAGAACAAGAGGGAGACAACGACTGTGAGAGGAGACTCTAGTAGTAGGACAGAACAAAGGGGGACTGTGGCTGTGACACAGGACACAATGACAAAGAGACACGGAGCGATAATGACAACGGGTTGAGATGAATGAGTGAGTGAGAAAGGGCAGCTCGCAGTTGATTGCAATGTGCGACTCAGAGCGACGGATTAATGGCTGCGAGTGAGTTACAATTAGCGGAACTTGTGGAACTATGAGGTAAGTTGCAGTTAATGAAAGCGCGAATGTGTCCTCATGCCAAAATATTTTGGGAAATTTTTTTAAAGATGCTGAGGAAGGTAGAATGAGGCTGTTTGTACCCCAATTTTCACTCCGAGTCTTTTACATAAACAGGAACATATTCACATTTCTGGTGCTTTGATAGGAGAATTTTTCTGCTGGTGCATATTTTATGTAGTAATAAGACGCATTTAGCATTAATTTAATTAGAATAAACAAGGTCAGAAGTATGTAATGTGACAATGCTGCTTTCGTAATCCAGCATTTTCCTTAATACGGATGGACGAAACTAAGGTTCGATTAGCCGGCCGAGGTGGCCGAGCGGTTCTAAGGGCTACAGGCTGGAACCGCGCGACCGCTACGGCCGCAGGTTCGAATCCTGCGTCGGGTATCTATGTGTGCGATGTCCTTAGGTTAGTTAGGTTTAAGTAGTTCTAAGTTCTAGGGGACTGATGACCTCAGAAGTTAAGTCCCATAGTGCTCAGAGCCATTTGAACCATTTTTGATGTTCGATCTTTGTCCTCTTCCCGAAGTTATTGAGAATATATTTTGCTATGTTGGTTGGTTTCTAGTCTTTCCTTCTCAAAATGTTCAACCAGAGGACTTTCAGGGTTGGGCCGATAGGAAATCTATAGTCGAAATAAAACCACTATGGTAAAAATAGTCAGCGCAACACTAATAAAATCATTATAGTAAAAAAACCAGCACAATAAAAACTGAAAAGAAAATATCGCTTTAATGACTCAAATTGCGAATGAAGTTTAATTTCTTTACTCTTTACACTGAGGAGACGAAAGTCATGGGATAGCGATACACTCATACACAGATTGCGGTAGTATCACATACACAAGCTATAAAATGGCAGGGCATTGGCCGAGCTGTCAAAATGGTTCAACTGGCTCTGTGCACTATGGGACTCAACTTCTGAGGTCATCAGTCCCCTAGAACTTAGAACTACTTAAACCTAACCAACCTAAGGACATCACACACATCCATGCCCGAGGCAGGATTCGAACCTGCGACAGTAGCAGTCGCGCCGGTCCAGACTGTTGCGTCTAGAACCGCTCTTCCACACAGGCCGGCTGCTGAGCTGTCATTTGTACTCAAATGATTCCTATGGTAAGGTGTCCGACGTGGGTATGGCCGTAAGATGCAAATTAACAGACTTCGAATGCAGAATGGTCCTTGGGACAAGACGCATGGGACATTTCATTTCGGAAGGCGTTAGGGAATATTCCAAGATCCAAAGTATCAAGTGTGTGCCGACAATACTGAATTTCAGACATTACCTCTCACAACGGACAACGCAGTTTACGACGGCCTTCTCTTAACGACTGAGAGCAGCTGAGTTTGCGTAGAGTTCTCACTGTTAACAGACAAGCAACATTGCGTGAAATAACTTGCGGAAATGATATTGGAACTTACGTCGAACGAATCTGTTAGAACACTTGCGGCGAAATTTGGCGTTAATGGGCTATGGCAGCAGAGGACCGATGTGAGTGCCTCTGATAATATCACGACATCGCCTGCAGCTCCCCTCCTGGCCTCGTGACAATATCGGTTGTAGCCTTGACGACTGGAAAATCGAGGCCTGGTCAGATGAGTCCTGAGTTTAGTTGGTAAGAGCTGATGGTAGGCTCGAGTGTGGCGCAGACCCCTCGAAGCCTTGGACACAAATTGTCAACAAGCCACTGTGCAAGCTGGTGGTGACTCCATAATGGTTTGGGCTGTGTTTACTTGAAATGCAATGCGTCTATCGGCACAACTGAATGGAAATGATTATGTTCGTCTACTTGGAGTCCTCTTGCAGCAGTTTGTGGACTTCATGCGCTATGTTGAGGGCCCTCAGTTGTTCGCGATCGGTTTGAAGAGCATTCTGGACAATTCGAACGAATGATTTGGCGACACGGACCGCTCAACACGAATCACATCGAACATGTGTGGAACATTGTAAGGAGGTCAGTTGGTGCATAAAATCCTGCAGCGCTAACACTTTCGCATTTATGGACAGCTATAGAGTGAGCATGGCTCAATATTTCTACAGCGGACTTCCAACGCTTGTTGAGTGCATGCCATGTCCAGTTGCTGCACTGCGCTGGGAAAAGGAAGTTCAAAAAATGGTTCAAATAGCTCTAAGCACTATGGGACTTAACTTCTAAGGTCATCAGTCCCCTAGAACTTAGAACTACTTAAACCTAACTAACCTAAGGACGTCACACACATCCATACCCGAGGCAGGATTCGGACCTGCGACCGTAGCGGTCGCGCGGTTCCAGACTGTAGCACCTAGAACCGCTCGGCCACACCGGCCGGCACACATGCATGTGCGCCTTTTACAAGGCCAATAAAAAAATGAATCTAATTACAAATGAGATGTCTTACAGGAAGAAAATTCGTACGAAAATACACAGAGACAACTAGAGAGTTTCCGTCACTCCTTATGACAGTTCTCTCATCAACTACAATAGGCGCACTTTCATTACTGCCGATTTAATCAGACTCCATTCATTCATTAGAAATACTTTAGGAGTACCTATTCGACGCCTATAGAACAAGAAGATCTCTGGACTTACCGCATCTGTTGTAATATCAAGCTCATTTGTACTATAAATAGCATTATGGGCACATTTGCACATTCGTCGCGCTTAATTATTGATGTATTGCTAGAAATGAAATGGTTGGTTGGTTGGTTTGTGGGATTCAAGGGACCAGACTGCTACGGCTATCGGTCAATATTTCCAAAAACTTCAAACACCCGTACAGAACAGAGATGAGAAGAGACGACACAGGACAAGAAAGACTCAAAGATCAGACAAAAGGAATTAAAATCACACAGAGTGTGACAGTGGTTGGCCGACCATAGAGACAAAAAAGGAACCCCCAACACCGAAAATGGCTCTGAGCACTATGGGACTCAACTGCTGTGGTCATTAGTCCTCTAGACATAGAACTACTTAAACCTAACCAACCTAAGGACACCATACACATCCATGCCAGAGGCAGGATTCGAACCTGCGACCGTAGCTGTCGCACGGTTCCGGACTGCGCGCCTAGAACCGCGAGACCACCGCGGCCGGTACCCAACACCGAGAAACGCACTAAAAACCCAATCTAAAATCGTAGGCCAAAGGCCAGACTCAATACAAAAAAAAATGACAAACAGGTTAAGTGATAAAAGCCCTCTCCCCTATTAAAACGCAAAACTAAGCCTGCTATGGCAGAGTCATCTGTTAAAACGGCAGGGGGCTTATGAAGCAGCGCAAACGTCTGCCTGAGCACAGCTAACAGGGGACAGGCCAACAAAATGTCAAAGTGGATCCGCATCGACATAGACGTGGGTCCTCACGGTGCAATAAGTGGCTGAGGGTCATCCGGGTGTGCCCAATGCGAAGCCGTTAGAGGACAACAGACTCCTTGCGAGAGACTCGCAAGGAGGAGCGCCACGCACCGGTAGCCTCCTTGATGGCTCGAAGTTTGTTTGCTGAAGGCAGGGTGCGCCATTCTTCACCTCAGGTGCGAAGTACGTTCTGCCGCAAAACTGACTCTCCGAAAGCCCACTGATAAGGCTGGTACACCGACAGCCTGTTTGGCCAGCATGTCAACACGTTCATTTGGACTATGAGCAAGATAATTGGGGAATGGTAATGCAAGACTATCAAATAAGCACCACTTGCAGAACAACTATTTTATTAATAGAAAACCAGCTCTTTGCTCATGAAAAAAAATACAAAGTAGACCAAGCGATTACAATAGAGTTATAAATACCAGGAGATGCCCAGTTAGCTTCCTTCTATAATCATTCGAATGTCGATTGTACTCAGACCTGGCACCAGTTCACAGTACCGCCTACAGGACCTGGGCAAATGGCGCAGTTGCTGTCACTTCTAAAACATTTAAAATGTGGTGTCTAGGAATCCTGTGTACTCACCTCGCTAGAAAAAATTCAAACGAATAGTATTAATGAGTTTTATTACAATATGAAAATTACAATACTCAACCTTGCTATTACACAGATGTCTCGCAAGCAAAGGTTCAAATGGCTCTGAGCACTATGGGACTTAACAGCTGAGGTCATCAGTCCCCTAGACATAGAACTACTTAAACCTAACCAACCTAAGGACATCACACACATCCATGCCAGAGGCAGGATTCGAACCTGCGACCGTAGCGGTGGCGCGGTTCTAGACTGATGCGCCTAGAACCTCTCGGACACTCCGGCCGGCGCAAGCAAAGGGCGACAAAATAATCAGTCTTCTTCACCATAAACAATTCCAAGTCTGTGCTACATAGAGAGTTTTAAGCGAAATGAATACAGCTGACGCCGTCCTTAGATGCAGAATGCTGCGGAGGGTGGAGCCAGGTGGAGCAGTGTGCGATGGCGGCTGCAGTGAAGCAATTGCGTCGGCTTTGGCCCTCCTCGTGGATGCGAACGATAGGAGGCGAGAAACAACTTGCAATGCGTTATCCCTGACGTGTGCGGTGCAAAGTTTGGCTATCAGTTGCATGAAGGTTCTGACAATACGTTGCTCTTTGCCGTTTGAATATGGATGGAACCATGCACTACTCAGATGCTCTATACCATTGCATTCACAGAATGTTTCAAATTCATTTGACATGAACTGAGGCCGTTGTCGGACACTGTGACTTCAGGAAAACCTTCGAGGCAAAAAATAAAGGATAACGCCTGAATTGTGTCACGTGACGCTCTCGAGTTCATTGGCAGAGCAAAAGGACACTTGCTATAAGAGTCAACCACAACCAACCAAAAAATGTCCAAAAAAGGTCCCGCAAAGTGTATCTGCACACGTTGCCATGGTGACTGCGATTTAGGCCATGCAGAGAATTTTTGTGGTAGAGCGGAGTAATTTTACTCACGTGCGTGACACTATGACATCATCTGCTCTTTTTGGGTGTACATATCCTGCCAAGTGACAATGGCAAGGAAAGCGTTTCTGAAGAAGGGAAATTTTTTAACATCGAGTATAGATTTAAGTGTCAGGAAGTCATTTCTGAAAGTATTTGTATGGAGTGTAGCCATGTATGGAAGTGAAACATGGACGATAAATAGTTTGGACAAGAAGAGAGTAGAAGCCTTCGAAATGTGGTGATACAGAAGAATGCTGAAGATTAGATGGGTAGATCACATAACTAATGAGGAGGTATTGAATAGAATTGGGGAGAAGAGGAGTTTGTGGCACAACTTGACAAGAAGAAGGGATTGGTTGGCAGGACATGTTCTGAGGCATCAAGGGATCACAAATTTAGTATTGGTGGGCAGCGTGGAGGGTAAAAATCGTAGAGGGAGACCAAGACATGAATACACTAAGCAGATTCAGAAGGATGTAGGCTTTAGTAGTTACTGGGAGATGAAGAAACTTGCACAGGATAGAGTAGCATGGAGAGCTGCATCAAACCACTCTGGGAACCGAAGACCACAACAACAACGACAACATCCTGCTAAGTACAGTGTCGACGCGCTAACTGTTTCTTACAACAGTCTCCCAGTGCCCTTGGTTAAGTAACTGCATCACTTGTTTTTGTAAAGCACTGAGGATCAACGCACGTCACTGTCCACTGTCATTTTGAACAAGACTCACACCTTTCTGTATAGTGAGGCTATGCCGACGTTCAAAGTATCAGCGCACTACAGAGTTCTTTATGTAATGGAATTAGCGAGGCCAAGATGTGCGAATGTATTTTAGCAAAATATTCAAATCGGAATCAACTTCCATGATCTGCGCTATTTTCCTATAGTTCAGAGGAAATGACTGAAGCAGTTCAGAATCCGGATCATCGATGTGACAACGAGATGCAGCAGAAGCGTCAAAGTCTGTATCAGGGCCGATCGGAAGACGGGAAAGTGCGTCCACTTTATCATATTAGCCGTCGGACGATACATAATCTAGTACTGGTTCTGAGACAACAACAAAGCCTACCTTTGCAATTTTTTGGGAGTTCATGCAGGAACCGGCTTCATCGGATGAAACAAGAACTGCAATGACTTACGATCCTTTACTAAGTAGAATTTCTGCCACACAAATAGTGATGGAATTTGGTGACACCGCACACAACGGCCAATGATTCTTTGTTCGTTTGTGAATAGTTGCACTGAGCTTTGGACAACACTTTTGATGGAAAGCAATAGGCATGTCTTTATTACCAATTCTGTGTGAAAACACCGCATCGATTCTGTAAGAAGAAGCGTCAACTTGGAATACAACTGCCTTGTCAGGATCAAATGGGTAAGTGTCAATCACTTGTGGGTTGACTGTAGACTTAAAGTCAACACAGAGGCAAATGCGACCTGAAGGTTTGGGGAGCAAAACCAGTGGACTTGTCCATTGACTGAATGGGCGCAACGGCTCCAATATCTCTCAATTCTTTAAGTTCAGCAGCCAATTTGTCCTGTAATGCAATGGGAACAATTCTGGCCCCGCAAAATTTCGGCTGAGCATTGTCTTTTATAGTAATATGTGTAAAGAAATTGGTAGCCTCGCCTAAACCCTCAGAAAAAAGTTCAGGGAATTCTTTCAGCAAGCTAGAGCTACACTGTCTTTGGCATTGAATGCAGTCACTGACAAGACATTTTCTTGAATTTGAAAGCCAAACAAATGAAACGAATCAAGGTCAAATATGTTCTCACAATCGCTTGATTGTAGCACAGTGAAAGTCACAGTTTACGTATGCGAGTGATACATGGCAGGCAAAGTACATTTTCCGAGAATGAGAATGTCTTGTCCATTATAAGCCTTCAGGTGCGTGCTAGTTTTAGACAGATATGGGAAGCCTAAATTTTAATGTTTAATTCAGCCGTGTAACAGAGATACCGAATTTTATGCAGCTGCACACTGGAAATTTTATGGAACACACTGAGTCTTGGCGAGTTATGTCTAGTATCACCTTTTTAAACTCTGTTACGGCTGATTCTGTACTTCTACAACTACAGAAGCCGAACTGAGCTTCACTGAGGAGGATATATTTATTCGAGTCGGAATTTCATAAGGGCTTCCATTATTTTTGAGAATGATGACAGCAGAGAAATCAGCCTATAATTTTCTTGATCTTCTGTATCGCTGTTCTTTAGTCAGAACTATTGCCTGTTTCAGATACTCCGAAAAGTTACTTAAACTGAAAAACTGATTTTATTTTGCCAGTTAACTGGGCTTGCATACTGCCTTTGCCTTCATTGGGTACACAGACTGAACCTGTATCTGTGGATGCTGGCTGCTTCTTTTTCGCACTATTTTTCTGACTTCATATATTGTAGTTTCACTGCTGTACCTGAAAAATGTTAGTCACAAAACTTACTGGTTTCTGTCGCTCGTTTAACGACCTATGATTTTACTGGTTTTCATGTTCGTTTTACAACGTTACAGACTGCTTTATTTTCAGAATTTAGTACTGTTTCTTCATTTGCTAACTTTTTAGCTGCAGTGAACACTATCCCATGTACTTTTTTTTTATATCTGTTCATATGTGATCTATTGTCATAGCCAAATCTAATAAGAAAATAAATTTATCGAACATTTTAATTAGTAAACCAGCAACCTTACGCAGTGACTCCAGTGACTCCTCATTTGAAATTTTACCTATTCATTAAAGTACTTGAATAAATGACTTTGGCGTATTTGCAATCTGAACGAAGGAAAACGACAGCAGTAATCGGGTCATAGAGACACAAATTATACCGGATTCGACATCGCTAAGGTTTATCAATTCCCACAGTTGCCACTACTTCGCACCATATATTGTGAGTTTTTTTATAGACATTGTAGAATAAATAACACTCAAACTTAAAATAAATGACAAGAAATAAGAAATAAATATTCGTGAAATTTTCCCAGGAGGACCAAGCTCCAGATTTCGTTTTGTAAAACAATTTTATTGTAGGTCTATAACTACTACACTGATACGTATGAAATTGAAACTGAGAAAATTTAAGATTTTCATCTATTAACAAAGCCTTTTGTATACTGACCTAACGTAACAGGTTCTTGGGCAATTTCGAAATCTTGATACATTTTTAATGTTTCCGTTTTTCTGAGTAAGGTACGTATCTGGGACTTCTTTTGGTTGGCTGTGGTAAGAACAGAAGACAGTGTTTTTTTAGATAAACATTCCGATTTGTATGGAACACTGAAAACGGAAACTGACTGAGTGTTAGATGTTGAACTGTTGCACATTTCTGACTTGAGTGCGAGCAGAAATCTTCAAGACTAATGGAAATCAAACTCAGGGATGGGACTGACAGTCATCTGCGGAGATAACGTACAGACAAGTAGGTTATCACCAATTTTTCGTTCTCTACTGGCAGCCGAACTAATGAAGCAAGGTTCGAAAGAAAACATAATTTTCTGTTCCTTATATGGTCTGCAGATAAGCTGTGTCTGCTAATATACGTATCATTAGACTTCGGACACATTAATGGATGAAACTAGGATTTTGGCGTGTCTTAGTTGATCAACAACGCCATTTCCACTTTTATACTTTGTGGTTGGTCTGGCAAACATACTTACATAGTGTTATTTTATTTTTTTATTTTTGTGCACAAGCCACAATCACATCATTTCACAGCATCGTAACCAATTCCGATCAGACAGTGGTCATCTACAGGCTATCAACAGATGAAAATAACAAACGAAGAATCATTATATCTATAAACACTTCTAAGAAGCTCTCTGCGTAATGATAAAACGGAATAAATAATACGTAAAAGCGCATGCTCCAAGCTGCTTCCGTTGCGTTGTGAACAATACTGAACGAAACGGTGCGCAGATGTCAGACCGAGTGAAATCTTTGCGTTGTCTGTTGATTAATGTCTACATTCGCGGAAGTAACATCTAAGGGAGAGTAGGGTAAAACCAGGTATGCTGTCAAATCGAGCATCTCCTGATCTTTGAGACTAGTGCTGGCATTGGACTGATAACGTTGTTAACTACTAGCACCACCATTTCCGGGAGTTGTAGATAATCGTCAATAACGGATGCTTATTCCTTTTGCTTTTAGATTTTCTGAATGTTTTGGGTGAATCTTGTTCCAATGTTACCACTTTTTGAAGCAGTGTTTTGAAAAAAAATCTGAAAAGAATGTTTGTATGATGAACATAGTGTGAATGCAAACTTTCGAACGACTTTTTTCGTTCAGCTTTCCATTGCTTGCCAAACCCTCGTATACAAGATGAGGCAAAATTGGGCGAATCCCGTTTTGCCCTGCACTTTTAAGAAAGGAAGAGTACCAAAAGACACAACACTACAAGAGGAAGTATCAGTAGCTGAGACATTTTAAGGTGATGTCTTTCAAGCCAACGTGCACCAAGATGAAGTTTGCCAATTTTCTACAACCGAAAAATTTCCAGAACCACTAGATGAATTGATAGTTATTCCTGGGACTTCAGAAAGTCAAGCGGTCGGATTGTTTGCGTTTGTTGGTACTTCTGGCATGCCATGGCCATGATGGAAATTGGAAATTTGTGGTAAGGTCTTATGGGACCAGACTGCTGATGTCATCGGTCCCTAAGCTTACACACTACTTAATGTAACTTTAACTTGTAAGGTGTCAGGTAAATCCAGCACCTTCCATGAAAACCCTGACATAATAAGCAAATCTAGTAGTATGTCACATAGCTCCGAATAAATCGCGACATTAAATTAACCAAAGTAATACAAGTAACAAGTGAGCAAATGGAATACCACAGACTAACACAAGAATACTTAAATGCATGACGTACCTTCCCACCGAGAGACCGACGCAGTTCCGAGGGGAGAAACGAGAACAGAAGCCGAGAGCAGAACCGTGTTAAGCTAGAAGGCCCTACGATAAGGGACGGACTGGATAACTACGTCGGCAGCTTACCGCTAAGACTACCACCCGCACGTTTTAGCGTGAGACTTTTTCGCGTCTCTGTTACGTTAAGGACCACACCCCAGCCCATGTTAAAAGCTAGAGCCCTCAAGAAAAACAGTATAGATCTTACGATAACACAAAAAGGGCCACTACCACCCGCAAGTTTTAGCGTGAGACTTTTTGGCGTCTCTGTTACGTCGAGGACCACCCCCCAGCCCATGTTAAAAGCTAGAGCCCTCCAGAAGAACAGTATAGATCTTAAGATAACGCTAAAAGGACCACACCAGTTGCAGGTTTTAGCATGAGACTTTTTAGCGTCTCTGTTACGTTGCAAACTTTAAAAATATCGCCCCACCTCGAAAAGTATGTTTCTCATTGGATAGACAGAATTTTTGTATGCGGAGCTTAAGGTTAACATTGAGACCCTGATTGGTCAGATGAAAACACAGCCAGATAGTTTTTTTAAACCAACTTCGGTAAATTATAGTGAGGAGAAGTTAGGAAAGAGTTGCTTCCGAGATGGCGAGGTGAGCGGAGCCGTGATGCCCGCCGCTGCCCTGACGCTGCCTAAACACCGACAAGGTAATGAACGCACGCGATGCCGCATTTTTGAGCGCATAAGGCTTCACTCAGAACTGCAGAAGTCTCATCTGTTACACCCCCTTTTTTTTGCGTAATACTAGTGTCAATCGTGAATTAAAACTCATGGTCTTCACATTTGCCACTTGAAGAATAGATCTGAAACGCGATGATTTTTCTTTTATATAGTTATTGAGAAGCCACATCAGCCACTGTAATTTACGACAAGTTAGATAAGTAATTAAAGATAATTGAGGGTCACTGTAGACCATTTTGATAGTTTTTTCTTTTGTGAAACTTAAATTAAAACTAGGTTATATATGTGATATGGCATAGGTCATCCTTCGATCGATTGTAGAACTTGGAAACCCATTCAGGGAACATTCGTTCACATTTTTGTTGAACGCTGTTGGTTTTTACCATCCTGTATTAAAACACTTCCTTTTATCAATAGTGCAATTTATAAACAATGTTTTGTGAGTAGAATAAAACTTCCAATGGTAAACTTAACTGCTTTTTCGACGTTATTTTACCAGCTAACTAAAAATAGGAAAGCCTTGAACCCTTTCCACTAAATGTAGTTAGTATTAAGATTCTTTTACAGGGAGTGCAGTGGAGCTGACGCTGAGATCATTTAGTATTTGGTTATATCATCGCTAGTCTCACTGAACTCTTCTGAATTCTACATGTCATGTGTGGTCTGGCGTCTCCTTATCAGCAACAGGTCCCAGGTTCACACTAGTCAATTCCCTAAAAAACACGCTCAGAGCGTCGTTGCGCGAAAGTGGTAGGGAGACACGATATAGAACAAACAGACACCACCATGAATGTTTAGAAACTTACGCTAAGGACGGCACATACACCCCTGCCCGAGGGAGGATTCGACCCTCCGACGGGGGGAACATCGTCATGCTCTGTGTCACCAAAGCTTCTAATGGCTCTTTTCGTGATTGACCTAGCAGAAAGTGTGAAGAAAATCACCAATAGGAAAATGGCAAAGCAGTAATACTGACCTTCCTCCTCCTCTATTCCAAAATTATTTGAAAGCTGAAGAAAAATTCTGGAAAGAAAAGAAAAACTGAAAACGAAAACTTTTTATGTCGGAGAACTAAAAGGGTCAAGCTGTAAAGAACACGAGACCGCCTGAAAAAAATTGAAAAAAAAAAACAACAACGTTCTTCTACTTCATCAGGCGAAGAACGAAACGAAGCACGCATTTTTTTTAATAGACTATATTCGGACTCATTATCAAAGGAGGGATGGATGCAGCGTCTATGCTGCGTGGATGGACTCACCATCTATCTTCCAATGCTGATGAAGAAGACAACTGGTTTAACTGTAATTTCTACTATTAATAACATGCGTTTTTGTATTTTATTTGGACTACTTGTTGAGAACTTCGCCTAAATTAGCCTAATATTCTCAAAAACGAATTACGGTACTTAAAATAAAGTTATGGAATCCCTTGGGAGCATTGTAAGAGTTCCTAAATGTTTTCAAAATTTTTCATTTGGAAAGGGTATTTTGCGTCTCACGAGGTTATAATCTTTCATGCTGAGGTGGTTTGTTTTAAGCTGAAACTGGACTATTACCATATTGATGAATATATAGAAGATCTGAATAACTTTTTACAAGCTTATTGATCACTGAGAATAATTTATACGAATTAAAAGTTACGGTACACAGTTTCTCACAACTTTTCCCTGTTTCATCAAATTTTATAATTACGTTGATTATAGATATGTGATATACTTTTTTAGACAATTTCCAATTTTTTAAAACAAACTTAAACTCTTCTTTCAGAGTTTTGTATTTATTAACGAGGGGGTAGGAGGCAACAGGGGGCAGGGGAATGCTTCATAGGTAGATGCTGATGATGTGACTAAAACAAGAAAAATATTGGCTAGGCTTAACACACAAGTACCCTAAAGAAATGTAGAAAAGGAGGAAAAATAATTAGTAGCATTTATGTACGTTAGTAAAAATGAGTGAACGCTGACGTGTTGGAGTTTCCACAGTTCCCATGAATGATCCATAGCTGTTACAACACCATTTCTCGAGGCTTGTTGTGAGGTTCTTAGGTAGTGCTCCATAATAACATTACGATCCATAATGACACCTTTCTTGAGGAATTTTTTAAAAGTAGGGAGTAATTATACAACAGTTTTATGAAAAATGTTATACTGGGATTATAACATAATTAAACTCTTTTGCTCCACTTACAAATACAGGTTTCCTTGCAAAATTACGTTAATGTTAAAATGGCTAGCGGGTTACTGCTTTGCTTCAGTGTGGGCCACGATCACAATATCCTGCTGTGGAATATTCATTACCTTTGCATGAAAATACTGTACACAGACACTAGGAGAGTACGAAAAGAAATCCCTTGTACGTGTTACAGGCACATATCTTTTTTTTGTGTTAATTGCCTCGACGTATGCGGCAGGTCCTTTTGCCATATTTCGAGAGATTTTTATCGGCAGCAGCTTCGTATAGGGGAGCGTGGCTGCGCATACATTAATTTAACAGATGTTACTTCGCTCACCCGTTTTAAGAGGACAGAGAATTATTCCGCGCATTCAGCAGAAAGGTTCGTTGTTTCAAGCACGAGTATCTTCGAAATTTGCAAGCAGTACTTCAAACAAAAACGATTATAAGGGTAATTGACACACCTTACATATCCTATTCTGATTTAAACTCTCTTATGAATGGGACTGTGTATCAAATGCGGATATTTCTATTACACGGGTGTGCAAAACGTGAGGACGAAAGTAACTTTCATATCACGTGTCACTGCCAAGTAACATTCCTCGATGAAACTTTGTCCATACACAGAAAGAACTGCTGCCGTATAGCACAAAAGTTAACTCAAAGAAACACGCACTGAACGAACAAAAATGACACTTTTATTCAGAGAGACCAATTACAATGAAGTAAGCGGAACTTATGATGATACTCTGACCACTAAGAAAGGAAGGACATCCTTCGTATTAGGCTGTGTGATCACCGCCGATGGCAATAAATGCTCTCTTTTATCAAAACTAGACATGATTGTCTTAATGGGATTTCCGTGATCGTTCTTTAAATAAAAATATGGCATTTCAGTTTTTGATCGCTGTTTTTTATTTTCAGTGACCGGTTTCAGGCTAGCTGCCCATCTTCAGATCTGTTAGACAAAGTTAAAAATATTATTAACAAGAGAGATACATTTACTGATAGAAATATCGTAGTTTACAAAAAGAAGAAATTTTGGAATGTATTAAATGCCAAAACACCATATATTGCAGTTACAGAGTAACTCATCAGTACAGAACTATCGGTTCACTGTCATAACTAAAGTAAATTTTAATCTGATAAAAGCTTATATCACAGTTTTGGAGAAGCCTGATTTGAAACAGTTAAAATGTCCACTACCTATAAGAATTGTGCATATGTTATTTTTTCACCGTACATGTTAATGGCGCATATACTTTTTAATAAAACAATTTTTTTGAGTGGGCCATGAACCAAAATAATTTAATGTAAAATTTTTTTATAAAGAAACTAAAAAGTATAATTAAAATGTAGATATCCTTTCGAAAATGCGCGTTTTCTCTTCTTTGTATTGACTGGCGGTGGAGAGGGTTTCCCTACGTCAGAATGTATACAACGCCGCGCCAAGTCCTTTCCTGATGGCCCAATTCACCTCGCCGCCAGTACACTGAGGGCCGTTCTGCTGCAGCCTCAGGCGTCATTTGCTTTTCCCCCAGCCTCTGCTACCGAGGCACCTCCTGCTGCACCAGACGCGGTGGATCAGTCCTCAGAGCAGGGTGAGTGGCGGGTGGTAAACGTTTGCGTCGCTCGAGGCAGAGGGCCAATGTGGAAACTGGCCCCATAGCCTCGCCTGTTCACCCTGTGAGTGCACGGGGGGAGAGGTTTACCGGTTATTGGGAGCTCGAATGTTAGAAGCGTTATGCAGCCCCTCAGACATATAGCGTTCAGGGCTGGGAAGAAAGCCAGTGTGCATTCAATGTGTCTGCCGGGGAGCCTCATCCGAGATGTGGGGGCGGACTTGCCTGTGGCTATCGAGCGTGCACGGTGCAGTCGTCTACAAATTGTTGCTCATGTCGGCACCAACGGCACCTGTCGCATGGGTTCTGAGGGGATACGCAGTTCGTACAGGCGGCTGGCGAAAGTGGTGAAGACTGCAATTTGCTGCATCGTTCCCAGGGTTGATCTGATTCCTTTCGTTTGGAGCGGAGTGGAGGGACTCAAACCAAAGGCTTCGTCAACTCTGTGACGGTCTCGGCTGCAGATTTCTAGACCGGCGTTATCGTATGGGGATTTTTAGGGCTCCACTTGACAGATAAGGGGTGCACTACATAAAGGTAGTCTAATCATTCATGGTGGTGTCTGATTGTACTATATCGTGTCTCCCTACCACTTTCGCGCAACGACGCTCTGAGCGTGTTTTTTAGGGAATTAACTAGTTTGAACCCGGGACCTGCTGCTGGTAAGGAGACGCCAGACCACACATGACATGTAGAATTCAGAAGAGTTCAGTGAGACTAGCGATGATATAACCAAATACTAAATGATCTCAACGTCAGCTCCACTGCACTCCCTGTAAAAGAATCTTAATTCTAACTAAATATAGTGGAAAGGGTTCAAGGCTTTCCTATTTTTAGTTAGCTGGTAACATAACGTCGAAAAAGCAGTTAAGTTTACCATTGGAAATTTATTCTAATCACAAAACATCGTTTATAAATTGCACTATTGATAAAAGGAAATGTTTTAATACAGGATGGTAAAAACCAACTGCGTTCAACAAAAATGTGAACGAATATTCCCTGAATGGGTTTCCAAGCTCTACAATCGATCGAAGGATGACCTATGCCAAATCACATCTATAATCTCTGTTTCATTTAAGTTTCACAAAAGAGAAAACTATCAAAATGGTCTACAACTATCAAAATGGTCTACAGTGACCCTCAATTATCTTTAATTACTTATTTAACTTGTCGTAAATTACAGTGGCTGATGTGGCTTCTCAATAACTATATAAAAGAAAAATCATCGCGTTTCAGATCTGTCCTTCAAGTGGCAAATGTGAACACCATGAGTTTTAATTAACGATCACCATTAGTTTTACGGAAAAAGGGGTGTAACAGATGAGACTTCTGCAGTTCTGAGTGAAGCCTTTTGCGCTCAAAAATGCGGCATCGCGTGCGTTCATTACCTTGTCGGTGTCTAAGCAGCGTCAGGGCGGCAGCGGCCGGCGCAGCAGCCATCCAGCCCGCCGTCTCGGAACTAACTCTCCTCTAACTTCTCCTTACTACAATTTACCGAAGTTGGTTTAAAAAAAACTATCTGGCTGTGTTTTCATCTACCCAATCAGGGTCTCAATGTTAACCTTACGCACCGCCTACAAAAATTCTGTCTATCCAATGGGAAACGTTATACTTTTAGTGGTGGGGCAATGTTTTTAAAGTTTGCAACCTTATAGAGACGCTAAAAAGTCTCACGCTAAAACCTGCAGCTAGTGTGGTCCTTTTAGCGTTATCGTAAGATCTATACTGCTCTTCTGGAGGGCTCTATCTTTTAACATGGGCTGGGGAGTGATCCTAATGTAACAGACACGCGAAAAAGTCTCACGCTAAAACTTGCGGGTGGTAGTGGCCCATTTTGTGTTATCGTAAGATCTATACTGCTTTTCTGGAGGGCTCTAGCTTTTAACATGGGCTGGGGGTTGTCCTTGACATACCTGAGACGCGAAAAAGCCTGACGCTAAAACGTGCGGGTTGTATAGTTGTACAGGTAGGCTCGTGGCGTGGGTGCCCAGCCCCTCCCCACGGTTATGCTCTCGGCTTCTGTCCTCGTTTCTCCCCTCGGAACTGCGTCTGCCTCACGGTGGGAAGGTACGACATGCATTTAGGCATTCTTGTGTTAGTCTGTGGTATTCCATTTGCTCACTCGTTACTCGTATTACTTTGGTTAATTTAATGTCACAATTTATTCGGAGCTATGTGACATACTACTGGATTTGCTTATCACGTCAGGGTTTTCATGTAAGGTGTTGGATTTGCCTGACACCTTACATATCACCACCCTTCGAACATAATTTTTGCACTGAATTTAGGCAATGATGGAATCGTTGTCTAAGTCAGTCAAAAATTTTCTAATTTATCTAAATTTTGTTGAACACTGTTCAGCCTCATTATTCTGTTCTATGCTAGTTTGTATTACTAATTTATATTTTTATATTCTTCCACATTATAATTAAAAATGACAAGAGAAGAATATTTTTATACTATTATTAGTTTTTAATTATTTTCTTTCTTTATTTAAGTGTGAAGTTTTTTTTATTAAAGAAGTTTGTTATCGAAAGTGAGGAGTCTTTCACATCGATTTTCTTAGATATATTGTTTTTATAAATGTAGTAATTAAGTAAAGTCTGTTCCTAACACATTTTCTAAATATCATGTGCAAGAAAAATGTTTTTGTTCCTAGACACTCATTTCAACATTGTTACACTAACAAGTAAGAATTATTTCCAAGAATTGCTTTTACAAAGAAATATACATACACAAGTATTGAGATATTATCCTAATAAATGGTACAAATGTTAAAGAAAGGGGAAACATCCAACAAGATAATTTTTTATTCTTTGTTTTTATAAGGAGAAAATAAGTAAAATATAGTTATTCTTTCATTTTTATGAGGCGAAAATAAGTGGCATATTGTTTCTTTATATACTGTCCATTTCAGAACTAATGACTTGTTTTTATCGACAGTCTATTTTTTACTTAAGTCCATAGTCAAAGACTGTTATTTTTAGTTTATTAGCTGTCTGGTGTGCTTAACGTATTTAGTTTTTCACACGTTTCTTTTGCACAATTCCTACATCACATAATTTGATTTCACACGTTCACACAATCCTATGAATGTTCAAGCATGAGGTTGGCGAATGTTTTTGCACGAAGGTGATGGACTTGAGCGGGATGGATCTGGGCAAGTATTTGATGTACAGCTTCGTTCGTCGTTCCTTGATGGTTTTGCAAGTGTGTGTTGCTGTTGTGGAGGTCCCATAATGGAATGGAGCTGTGAGTGCAGAATCTCGTGGTTTACTGGCTTTGTATGCGTGAAAGTCATCGTTATGTGTCGCTGAATGCGGTCGTTTTTCTTTGTAATACTTCGCAGACGACTAGTTTACAATAGGATAGGGATTTGGGAAGGTATGTCGTCTATTCTTCACCCATCTTCTTTCTTGGTCTCAATCTTGCGAATCTTCTACTTCTGTTCTTCCTGCTTTTTCTCTGCTTCTTCTCTGCTTCTTACTTGCTTCTAGGTTCTTCTCTGGGCAGGATAGGGAAATATTTATTGATAACTAGTCGCTTTGAAGCTCTCCTCCTGGTAACAGTTTGATGAATTGTTTGGGCGCGTCATTTTTAATTTGTGGAAGTTCTTCTTCAGTTTCGTGCATCAGCGTGCTCTTTAATAGCAGTAGTGTGACTTTTACGCATATTTTTTTTTGCCAGCGGTGGTTTGTCCAAGCGGTCTTCTCGTCCGGCAGTTTTTTTTTTTTTTGCTCGCTCCGTTCATTCGGGGCTGGGAGACCATTCCGGCGTTCGCCGTCCCGCCGCGTCTCAGCAGGGGTCTGTCACTGTGCGGCTCGGCGTTCCATCCCAGCAGGATTCCTCCTAGCGGGCACATTTATTGCCCACTTTCGCTACAAGAGCCGTCTGTTAGTTTCGCCTTTCCCTTCTCTCGACGCTCCTGCTATGTAGGAATCGAGTTTTGCTGATTACGTCCTTTTCTTTCCTGATACATCTCGCGTTGCAACTTGTGGGTCGTTGCATCTCTTCCTTGCTGGAGTTTTTTTACAATGGTTCTTACAAAAAGTTTTACTTATAATCATCTAACATATATCTAGAATCTACTTGTTTTACGCCTTCTTAAAAAGCTTTACAAATTTCGGCGCCCTTTCCATGTTACAATTCTAAGATATTCGGAGTCTTAGCGTCTACTCAAGAATCCTCAAATTGGTTTTTTATTTTTGTGTAGTGTCGTGGTGTATAGCATTTTAGTATTTCATGCTGTTAGACTATCTACGCTTTATCCCTTCACCTTAAGCTATGGTACTATTGTGTTATTATTGAAACTACTTTCTTTTTCCCACCTTCCTCTCTCTTCATTCTTCTTTCGCCTGACGATCTTATCTGCAACATAATCTTGAAATATTGTGCTGATTATTTACGAGTAATAAAATTAATCTTCAAACTTGTACTGAAAGTGTTTAATACTGCCAGCTTTAGGTAAAAATACCTCTGCTTTATCTCGTAAAATACCTTCTAATTCTCTTTTACTGTGTTCCGAAATACCTTGAACTTCTTGTAATTTTTTGTCGATTTCTTTATGGACTTCTAACATGAGTTGAGGCGATTCCCCCTTTTTGTGCATACCATTCTAATTCTTCATCCTCTTTATCTCGCATCATTCTTTATTGTTAGTTTATAACTGGTATTTCTTCTAATTTTAGCTTTTGCTCAAAGAGAAGTGTGACATTTCCGAATGTTACGCTACCTTTCCCCATATCTATTATCGCTCGTCTCTCATTTAAAAAATCTGCACCTATAATCAAATCTACAGTTAGTTTAGGCATAATCACGAAGTTGGCTTCGATCTTTTGACCTTGGCACGAAAGACTTAACCTTGTTTGTCTCGTAACTTCCGCAGCATTGTTTCTAATAGGACCTCTTACTTTAATCTTACGTGTTTTCAGAACTGGCAATTCCTCATTGGCATTACACTGCATGAATAAATTTTCTGAGATCGCAGTCAGTTCACTTCCGCTATCAATTACAATATTGACTGGGATATACTTTACCATGGCCTTCACAATTGGTTGAATTTGAAAGAGTTGGTTCTGTTCTTCTTCTTCTTGCGTCAACGAATCCTACACTGAATCATACATGAGTCTTTCTTAGGACTTTTCCCTTGTGAATTCGAACTTTCTGTAGGATAAGCTTCGACTGCTACTTCTCTCTCTATTATTTCCTCTTCTCTATTTCTTCCTTCATTTACGCTTTCTTCAACATCCTCTACTTTTTCCTCATCCTCGTCTATCTTCTCCTTCTTCGTCGCTACTTCCACATAATCGCATCTAAATGCTCTAATTATCGCTTCATAACTTCCTTCATTATATACGTTGGGTTGTGTGCCCACTCGTAATTTATTTTCAACTTCTGTCGACTGCGCATTATCCTCACTGAATTCGCTTTCCCTGGTTTCCATCTCAAATAGCTCTGCAATACTCATTACTTCGTCCTTTCCTCCTACATTCGTTGTGCATGCCTCTGGTAATTCATCTTCCTCGTCAGTATTCTCCCAATTAATTTCGTCCCAACATGATATTGTTATTCTCTTGTCTTCGCTTTCATCTGGTCCCTGCGGATTTGTTTCTTCTTTCTTCTCTTCTCGTGATAAGATTTTTACTTCTCTGTTCAAGGTGCTGCAATTGTCCTGGGTCGGTGCGTCATTCTCTTTGGCATGGGCGCTTAGTTGTCAATCCGAACGTTTATCGGGTTTTGGTGGTCTTACTTCAATCTCTTCTATCTGCATTCGCTTTTCTTGTTCAGCTTGTTGATAGTGGTTTCTTTGTCGATAATTTGTCGGTCTATTGGTTCTCCAGTACCCGTTCCGGTTGTCGTTATACCCTCTATAATAGTTGTTGCCGTTCCTGGGTGAATTAGAGTTATTGCCATATTCTCTTCTAAATCCATAACCGGTTCTTTGTTGAAATCCATTCTGGTTTCTTGGTGCAAAGTTATCACATGGTTCGTAATTGTTTCTTCGTACTGTGTCTTGTGGATTCCACTGCTTTTTGCTTTCGTTTTCACGTGCGCTTCGTCTTCTTCTTGCGTCATCTTCCGAAAATATGAACTCTAGTTCCCTTAGAATACCTTTAAATGCTTCGATGTCATTGCCTCCGCGACCTACTAATGATTGCTGGTATTTCAATGGTAACTTCATCGCGCATAATTTAATCAACTCTCCATCACTGTATGGTACATCTAAGCATTGATTTTTGTTTGCCATTACTTCGAAAAATTTCACGGGACTCTTCTCTCCTGAATTTTCAAAATATGGGTTCTGTAATAATTCGTACTTCCCTGTGTTCTGTGCTTCGCTGGACCAATATCGTGCGAGAAACTTCTCTCTGAAATCTTCGTACGATCGGCATGTCGCTGCAACATTTTGCATGATTTCTGCGACTGTTCCTGACATGTGTGCACATATAAAGTCTAATTTGTGTGCTAACGTCCAGTGTTCTGGTACTCCTACTCGGAACTGATCAATAAAAGTTCGTGGATGTAATGAGTTTCCTTCTCGAAAGTGTTGAAATTTTCTGACTGTGAGGAAATGATCGTTGTCGTACTTCGTCATAGTTCCATATGAAATTCGCGATTCTTCGCCACTTTTGTTTCTGAACATTTCTCTCGTCGTTATTTCCTGTTGTGGTAGATCCATTGGATAATGTCCACTGTAACTTTCGAGTACCCGCGGTGCAGGCTGTCTGATTTCACGTATGTTACTTTCCGCCTGTGATTGGAATCGCAAATGCGTAATATCTTCGTTAATTGCTTGTTTTTCCGGTGCTGTTACAGATACGGATGTGGTTGCAGACTCAGTGCTTGTTCGATCTTGTTCACTACGCTCTTCAATGGTTTGCAACAACACTGTTCGCAATTTCTGAAATTGTCGCTTCGTTTGCGCTTCTATTTTGACTATGCGGTTATCATATCTTTTCAGCGCTGTTTTTGTGATACGTTTGTGTAACACACTTTTTTCAACAATTTCACGCGCTGTACCTGCTGCTTGTCTCGTAATTTCGCTTATCTGTTTCTTTACTTTCTTGACTTCTGCCTGGGTGTTGTTACGTAATGTTTTGATCTCGTCCTCAGTGTCATTACGCAATGTTTGTACGTCTGCTTGTACCTTGTCAATGCCTGTTCTCAATTGATTGTGACCTATTATTAAGTTTCCTATTACTTCTCGAGATTCTTTTGCCTCGTCTTCAATATGACTTAGGTGTAACTGAATTTTTTTGTTTTGTTCTTTAATCTCACGCATTTGTCTCGTGGTTTCCGCATTCTGAATTTGAATTTGGTTCGCAATTTCTTTATTCTGCCTTGTCATGGTTTCCGTAATTTGTTGTAATAATTCCGCCAGATTTGTTGGTCCTATTGCGTTTTCTTCCGACGTCCTACGCTCTGTGTTTACGCCCAAGTGTTGGTTCGCAACCGATTGCATTGAACTCTGCTGTGACTCGTTTCTGCTCGCATTCCTTGTACTCTGTGGTGAGGGAGCTCTGACTACTTGTACTATGGGTTCTACGTATTCAAGACGCAAGTTAAAATCCTCATCGACTGTCTCTCTACTTTCCTGCTCCTCTGTCGTATGCTGACTTATGTTTTCTGTGCCTTGGCGTACATTGTCCTCGTTATGGTGCGTTATCTGTCCTACTTCCCGCGATACTGCATCGTCTGTTGTACTGTCCTCTATTCTCTGTCCATTTTCATGCTGGGTCTCTACATCAATTCGGTCAAAGTCTCGATCTGCCATTGATAATCTTTCCGAATCCCTTATTTTCTGTTTTAAAAGCAATTCACGCGCCCTACATCGCGTCAAAATGTGCTCATACGATCTCACACGTTTCATAACCTTTTGGTTCACACGACTTGACACTACCAAGACTGACAATACATTGAATTACTTGTTGGGACAGAACCAACTTGTCAACGATGTATCCGCCACCTGCGCGCTTGCATTGGAGAGAAAACTTAATTCTAACAATTTTCAAAATTCATAATTAATCATGCTATTGTCTCTGGTATAATGTCTCACTGTTTCTTGAATACTTTCTTACTATCTATCACTGCAGCTACTGTTTTTGACTATGTACAACTTTAAGAAAAAAAATTTTTTTCAGCGAAAATTTTTTAGCAGGATATTCTTCTGACCTACATAGGCATGTGGTCGACCTTCAATCATGGTATTTTACCATCCTGGCATGGTCGCCATTTTCTAATCATTCATGGTGGTGTCTGATTGTACTATATCGTGTCTCCCTACCACTTTCGCGCAACGACGCTCTGAGCGTGTTTTTTAGGGAATTAACTAGTTTGAACCTGGGACCTGCTGCTGGTAAGGAGACGCCAGACCACACATGACATGTAGAATTCAGAAGAGTTCAGTGAGACTAGCGATGATATAACCAAATACTAAATGATCTCAACGTCAGCTCCACTGCACTCCCTGTAAAAGAATCTTAATTCTAACTAAATATAGTGGAAAGGGTTCAAGGCTTTCCTATTTTTAGTTAGCTGGTAACATAACGTCGAAAAAGCAGTTAAGTTTACCATTGGAAATTTATTCTAATCACAAAACATCGTTTATAAATTGCACTATTGATAAAAGGAAATGTTTTAATACAGGATGGTAAAAACCAACTGCGTTCAACAAAAATGTGAACGAATATTCCCTGAATGGGTTTCCAAGCTCTACAATCGATCGAAGGATGACCTATGCCAAATCACATCTATAATCTCTGTTTCATTTAAGTTTCACAAAAGAGAAAACTATCAAAATGGTCTACAACTATCAAAATGGTCTACAGTGACCCTCAATTATCTTTAATTACTTATTTAACTTGTCGTAAATTACAGTGGCTGATGTGGCTTCTCAATAACTATATAAAAGAAAAATCATCGCGTTTCAGATCTGTCCTTCAAGTGGCAAATGTGAACACCATGAGTTTTAATTAACGATCACCATTAGTTTTACGGAAAAAGGGGTGTAACAGATGAGACTTCTGCAGTTCTGAGTGAAGCCTTTTGCGCTCAAAAATGCGGCATCGCGTGCGTTCATTACCTTGTCGGTGTCTAAGCAGCGTCAGGGCGGCAGCGGCCGGCGCAGCAGCCATCCAGCCCGCCGTCTCGGAACTAACTCTCCTCTAACTTCTCCTTACTACAATTTACCGAAGTTGGTTTAAAAAAAACTATCTGGCTGTGTTTTCATCTACCCAATCAGGGTCTCAATGTTAACCTTACGCACCGCCTACAAAAATTCTGTCTATCCAATGGGAAACGTTATACTTTTAGTGGTGGGGCAATGTTTTTAAAGTTTGCAACCTTATAGAGACGCTAAAAAGTCTCACGCTAAAACCTGCAGCTAGTGTGGTCCATTTAGCGTTATCGTAAGATCTATACTGCTCTTCTGGAGGGCTCTATCTTTTAACATGGGCTGGGGAGTGATCCTAATGTAACAGACACGCGAAAAAGTCTCACGCTAAAACTTGCGGGTGGTAGTGGCCCATTTTGTGTTATCGTAAGATCTATACTGCTTTTCTGGAGGGCTCTAGCTTTTAACATGGGCTGGGGGTTGTCCTTGACATACCTGAGACGCGAAAAAGCCTGACGCTAAAACGTGCGGGTTGTATAGTTGTACAGGTAGGCTCGTGGCGTGGGTGCCCAGCCCCTCCCCACGGTTATGCTCTCGGCTTCTGTCCTCGTTTCTCCCCTCGGAACTGCGTCTGCCTCACGGTGGGAAGGTACGACATGCATTTAGGCATTCTTGTGTTAGTCTGTGGTATTCCATTTGCTCACTCGTTACTCGTATTACTTTGGTTAATTTAATGTCACAATTTATTCGGAGCTATGTGACATACTACTGGATTTGCTTATCACGTCAGGGTTTTCATGTAAGGTGTTGGATTTGCCTGACACCTTACAGTAGTAGCTAAGCTACTCAGATAGCAGAGTACTTGTGGACTGCACATGACAGTTTTTTAGGCTAGGCTATAGTTTGAGGTGCTCTAATGAACACTCGCCAGTCTATTCACAGCAAGGGAAGTAAAAGCTGTTTCAGAATAAAGACATTTCAACTGTCACATTTTTATTAGTAAACTGTCGAAGTATTAGTAATAAAGTTCCCGAATTTACTGCCCCCCAGGAATGTTCTCTAGCTCAAATTATTCTTGGTACCGAGAGCTGGCTGAAACCTGAAATGGAAAGATCTGAGATATATTGCGAGTCGTGGAACATATATCGAAAAGACAGATTAGGAAACATTGGAGGGAGAGTGTTCATTGCAGTTAACCAAAGCATTGTCTCTATTGAGATCGAAGTTGAGTGTGACAGTGAAATCATCTGGTCGCATATAACAGGTGTAGGTCAAACTAATGACAGTGAAATCATCTGGTCGCATATAACAGGTGTAGGTCAAACTAAGTTAATAATTTTACCGGCCACCCGATTCCACTGTGACAGTTCTAGAGTTACTGAAAGAAAGGCTGCGGCCAATAGCGCGTAAATAACCAGATCATCCAACACTAGTTGGAGGCGACTTTAACCTGCCGAGTATAGACTGGGATGTCTATGGGTTAACGCGGGGGGTGCAGACGGAGATACTCGCGAAATACTTTTGAACACGATTTCTGAAAATTGTCTTGAGCAGCTCGCTTCGCAGCCCACATGTAATGGAAATATCTTAGACCTGGTAGCTGCAAACAGGCCGGACCTTATCGACAAAGTCAGTATAGAAACTAGGATTAGCGATCGTGATGTCCATATAGACACTACGAGTACGAAAGTCAATAAATCAGTCTAAAAGGCTAGGAGAGTGTTCTTGCAAGGTAGAATAGATAATCAGTTATTAACGTAGACAGTGAATTAGCATCACTTAGTTTCAGTAAGGTGGATGTAGAGGAACTATGGGAAAAGTTTAAGTAGGCTGTAAATCGTGGTCTGGAGAGTTATGTGCCTATGAAGTGGAAAAAAGATCGAAAAGACCCACCATGATTTAATAGCGAAATTCGGTGGATGCTGAGGTAGCAGAGGCTGTTGACTTTAGATTCAAAAGGGGACGCACAAATGACGGCAAGCAAGGTTGGTAAAGATTTGTGCGTCTCTGAAAAGATCTATGCTCCATGCATACAACGACAACCTCCACCGTCACACCTTAGCAAAAGATCTGACAAAGAACCCGAGAAAATTTAGTCGTTTGTAAAATCGCTAAGCGGATCTAAGGCATCCATTCAATCCCTTGTTGACGAGTCTGGTGTGGCAGATGAAATAGCAAAACGAAAACCGAAGTTTTAAATCTCACGTTCAAGGAATCGTTCATACAGAAGAACCGTACAAACATACCATGGTTCTCAGTACATCATGTGAGAAAAGGGGAAGCTGAGTTTCCCATGAGCGACGCTTGCTAAAACCATGCTGATTAGTGGACATAAGCTTCTCAGTCTTAAGAAAGTTTATTATCTTGGAACTGAGAACATGTTAAAGGATTCTTGCAGCAAACAGATGTTAGAGGTATTGGTCTGTAATATTTTGTTATTTACTGGAGTCATCTGCTATTTCTCCAGTCACTTGGGACTTTGTACTGGGCGACATATTCACGATAAATGCGAGATAGGTAAGAGGCCAATGCCGTAGGGTACTCTTTGTAAAATCGAACTGGGATTCGATATGGATCTAGAGATTTATTTGTTTTCACGTTTTACAGTTATTTCTCTACGCCATGGATGCTTATTTCTATGTCGACCATACGGAAGTCTGTCCGATGGTCAGATGACAACAGGCACGTTCCATATTTCTAGATTTTCGGAATGCATTTGACATGGTGCCCCATTACAGGCTGTTAACGAAGGTACGAGCATATGGAATACGTTCATAGATACGTGAGTGGCTGGAAGACTTCTTAAATAATAGAACCCAGTATGTTGCCCTCGACGGCGAGTCTTCATCAGAGATAAAGGTATTGTCAACAGTACACGAGGGAAGTGTGATGGGAGCGTTGTTGTTCTTTGTATACGTAAATGATTTGGCAGACAGAGTGGGCAGCTATCTGCAATTGTTTGCTGATGATGCCACGGTGTTCGGAAAGGTGTCGAAGTTGAGTGACTGTAGGAATACACAAGACGACTTAGATAAAATTTCCAGTTGGTGCGATAACTGGCAGCTAGCCCTAAATGTGAAAACAAGTAAGTTAATGCGGACAAGTAGGAAGATCAGACCTGTAATGTTCCGTTCCAGTATTACTAGTGTCCTGCCTGACACAGTAAAGTCGTTTAAATATCTGGGTGAAACGTTGCAAAACGATACAAGATGGAATGAGCATGTAAAAACTGTGATAGGAAAGGCAAATGGTCGACTTCAATTTATTGGGAGAATTTTAGGAAAGAGTGGTTCACCTTTATAGGAGACCGCATATAGGGCGATGGCGCGACCTATTCTTGAGTACTGATCCAGTGTTCGGGATCCGTACCAGGTCGGATTATAGAAAGATATCGAAGCAATACAGAGGCGGGCTGCTAGATTTGTTACGGGTAGGTTCGAAGAACACGTAAATGTCAATCAAATGCTTCGGGAACTCAAATGGGAAGGCGACGTTCTTTTAGAGAAACACTACTGAGAAAATTTAGGAAACCGGCATTTAAAGCTGAGTGGCGAACGATTCTACTGCCGCCAACATATATTGAGAGTAAGGGCCACGAACATAAGTAACGAGAAATCAGGCTCATACAGATTGTCGTTTTTCCCTCGCTTTATTTGCGAGCGGATTATATGGGGAAAATGACGAGTAGTGACGAGTAGTGTGGTACGGGTACCATCCGCCACGCACCGTACTGTGGCTTTCGGAGTATCTACGTAGATGTAGATGCAAATATACACTTAAAGATCAACCTCTTTGACAAGTCATTAAGCCGGCCGGAGTGGCCGTGCGGTTCTAGGCGCTACAGTCAGGAGCCGAGCGACCGTTACGGTCGCAGGTTCGAATCCTGCCTCGGGTATGGATGTGTGTGATGTACTTAGGTTAGTTAGGTTTAATTAGTTCTAAGTTCTAGGCGACTGATGACCTCAGAAGTTAAGTCGCATAGTGCTCAGAACCATTTGAACCATTTTGAACAAGTCATTAAAAATATACTTTGAGATACAGTGTAAAGGGTACAGATAAAACTTAGCACACAGAACAGGTGATAGGAGTGCACATGCGTCAGTTAAAATATAAGGAGTAAGTGGGCCCGTATCCGGCACCACAGCGATTCGGATTACATGTTTTTTTTTTTTTTTTTTTTTAAAAAGCTCATTTTGTTCGTGTTTATTCGTTGCTTCTGCTCGTGGCGGACGTCGCAAGACGCCCGTTTCAGTTCGTCGTTGATCAATTATCTCAGTTTTTTTTATTACACAGGGCAGCTAACCCTCTGACCGAACCATGCTGGAAACGCTACCCTTATGCAATGTTTTCTTGGCTGTAGGTGCTGTCAGTGTTTCCCTTGGGCAGGGGAGGAAGCGGACCCCTTGCCCGCTCGGCATCTTGTTTATCGTCTGTGACAGCCGAGCTGACGCAGCGGCGGATTCTCTATCAGTAGGGAAATGCGGCCTCCCATCTGTCGCCGGCAGACACATTCCAAGCCAGCCTTGACTGTCCTTTTTTCCCAAGAAAAATACCCCAAGAAAAGTTATCTCATGTGACCCTTCACATTTCAACATGTCACACTTCCCAAATTTATGTCGTTTTGCCGTGTTTATCTCGAAGAAGAGATGGCGTTTTTAGGTTACGTAACACACTGCAAGAAAATTGCAAGATCACGAAGACGGCACGTAACAGATGTCAAATAGGCATGTAGTGTAATACGTGCTTGGATAAACAAATGATTAAAACTGAGAGTAACAGCACCCAGCAGCTAGGAGTAACACAGTCAGCGTACCGAGCGAGGTGGCGCAGTTGTTAGTACACTGGACTCACTCTGGAGGAAGACGGTTGGAACTCGCGTCTGACCATCCACATTTAGATCATCTGTTACCACTTCAGGCATATGCCCGGATGGTTTCTCTGAAAGGGCACCGCCGATTCCCCTCCCCATCCTTCTCAACCCGAGCTTGCGCTGTGTCTCTAATAACCTCATTGTCGACGGGACTTTAAAATCTGATCCCCTCGTACTCCTCCGCTATTGATGTTCTGTAGAAAAGAAAAGACTTTGTAACAGAATTCGTATAACGAAAACGCATTTGAGTACTGTTGTCATGAGCCGGCCGCTGCGACCGAACGGCTCTAGGCGCTTCAGTCCGAAACCATTCGGCTGCTACAGTCGCAGTTTCGAATTCTGCCTCGTTTAGTTAGGTTTAAGTAGTTCTAAGGGACTGATGACCTCAGATGATAAGTCCCATAGTGCTCAGAGCCATTTGAACCATTTGAACTGTTGTCATGACAGTGATGGGACCGAGGCCTGTCGAAACTTGTGAAGAAATAAATCTAAAATATATTTATTTTCTATACGAATTTTCGTGTTTAATGCAATGCATCATATTTTTATATCCTCTATAACTGTCAGAAACTGAATGGGATTTATTCTGCTGTATTTACTACTTCTTGTTTAATATTTGTTGTTAATCTGAAAATCTTTAGTATGTGTTCAAATTAAAAAAGTTTAATAAGATTTTAATTTTAACAGTATTGTGGGAGAGTTTGAATGCGTATCAATAGGTAACGCGGACATATAGATTGTTTATTGGTGAACTGTGAACTGAAGAATAGTAGACAAAGTGCATTTAAAAGTAATGTGTTTCTGATTGTTCTTCCTCGGAATGGCATAAAGACTACGACACGGGAATACTGTAGACACGTTTACTATCGGGACAGTTTACGAAGCAGAACGCAGACTTCCTCTTCTTCTGTAGCGACTGTTGAGCTTGGCGTCTTCAACTAGTTTCCTCCATGCTTCTCGGATGTTTGCAGCTCGTTTCCACTCCGGGCTCCCATGCTTGTGAGATGTTCTTTTACATGATCAGTTCACCTTCTTCTATGTCTCCATTTCTGTACAGCAGCACGGATCTCACATTTAACAATTTTATTTTGTGTTTTATCCTCCAACATTCTCTCCGCGTGCCCTATGTATCGTATTCGTTGTGATTTGACGAATTTTACTGTATCTATTGTTTGTAGTAATGCTGGTAGCTCGCTGTTATAGCATATCCTAAAAGTTTCTTCTTCCCATATTGGGTCATAAATTTTACGGAGTAATTTTCGCTCAAAGATTCTTAATGCGTTTTTCTCATCTGCTGTCAGTGTCCATACCTCTGATCTATATTGACACTTGGTGACCTGGATAGTTACGTATAAGGAGCTTTGTTCTTCTTTTAAAAAGGCCGTTTCTGAAGAGCTGTGAATTTACAAAGTAAACTCTGTTTTCTTCTTGCACCCTTTCCATTATAGCACTTCGAAGGCTGTTATCATTTGCTATTAAGGCTTCCAAGTAACTAAAAGAGGACACTCCTTTGCAATGTTATATTTGGACCTTTAGGGGTTGTTCTGACAGACCGTGACATTACCAAATATTATATTTATTTTAGTGTACTGTGATGACGACATTTGATTCTACTGTTTCTATTGTTGGATATATTTTTTTAAGTTTGTTTGCGTTTCCTCCTAATATTGCAGTGTCATCATCATATACTCGTTTATGGCTAGTTTACACAAATATGGTGCCTCTACTATTGATCTTATTTACTAAGCTGTGGAGGACTGCATTGAATAAGTCAATGGACAGACTGCCACATTACCTTGCTCCACACCTTTAATTGAAGACAAAGGTTTCATTTGTCCTAATACATATTTTTATTTTTGGTCTTGTCCCTATTATTGTCATTTTGACTAGATTTATTAGTATGGCACATAAAGGAGCTACTCTCAGCATTCTGTAAAGATCTTCCCGATTTATGCTGTGAAAGGCTTCTTTGAAACGATGAATAGGAAGTGCAGATCTATATTATGTTCAAATAACTTTCGCATCATGTGTCTGACTACAAACCTTTGATCAGTTGTTCCTCTTTTTGGTCTAAAGGCACCCTGATGTTTCCCTAGTACGCCTTCTGTGCCTGTTGTATTCTTTCATTTAGCATGTTTATGAAGATCTTATAAGTTCTGCTTCATAATGCTATTCCACTGCAATTTACACACGCTGTTGTACCTCCTTTCTTGTAATGGGGATTATTATTCCTGCTTTCCAGTTATGCGCCATGGTTTCAGTTTCCCATATGTCTGGTATTAGCGTGTGTAGCTCCTTTATTACAGCACTTCCATCACTTTTTATTAATTCAAATATTATGTGGTCTTCAACGGGGGATCGATGTATTTAATCTTCTGGGTAGCCACAGAAGCGTCTTACAGCGTCGGCTTTCTTCCTTCATTGCCTACAACTAGTTCGGCGTTTTCTTTCTGTGAGGCTATTTGTTATTGCTCCAGGTTGTCATTTAGTGTCTTTGATGTATTCAGCCAATCTGCCCACTATCTGTTCTTCCTCCTTTATCGCTTTCTCATATTTACTAAAGCACGCCGTCATTGTTGGCTCGAATCTACTCATCACTTTGCTTACAGCATGAGAGAATTTTCTTATTGCAGTACGTTCCTTTAGTTTTTGGAATTTCTTCTTAGTCCACTCTCTTTTCTTTACGTTGTACAGTCTTTTAACTGTTCTGTTGAATTCGCTATATCCGTACTATTTCTGGCCTCTTTGTAACCATCTTGTTCTTGTTCTATTGTTTTTCTGTCTTGCTAACATCAGTCTTTACCAAACCTTTTCTGGATCCATCTGTTTCTTATCATGCCTACTGATTCTTTTGCGGTATTCTTAATTCTGCTCCACCTTTCGCCTACTCCTACTGGTGGCTCTTCATTTCTTCAGCTCTTACTTACGGTTAGTTCGTATTTTTTTTCATCAGTTATTTTCAGTTTGTCTAAATTCCAACTCACACTTCTTTCTATTCTATCGCTGTTCACTAATGATAGTTTCTTTCTCAACACTCATTTTACCCCTTAGTAATCTGCTTCACAATTTGGACATCTGCAGCTTCATACGTCTACAATTTAGTGGAGTGACGAGCATTCACTAAATTATGGTGAATCTGGTTGAGTATTCCATAGACCGCCAAGTTCCATGTCACTAAATGTGTGTGTGTGAATTCCTAAGGGACCAAACTGCTGAGGTTATCGGTTCAGAGTCTTACACATTACTTAAACTAACTTATGCCAAGAACAAAACATACACCCATGCCCGAGGGAGAACTCGAACCTTCGGTGGAAGGGGGACGCGCAGTCCGTGGGATACCGCCTCAAACCGAGCGTCATTTCTGCGCGGCATGTACACAATATTGGATCAGAATTAAGCCTTATGCAAGAAACCTTTTTTCTGATTTGTTTCACCCATACATGTTTCAGCACTTCTGTGCTATCTACAGTGGATTTAATTTTTATTTTTAAATGTATAATTGATGTTACATATTAACGTTTGTGTTATTTATAATATCATGCCAAAGTTCCGTTTATAGCCTAATTGGCGCAAAGTGGATGTATGCATTAGTTAACATACCTTACATGATGCTATTGTCCATTTATTTTGGTAGCTATTCTGCTACACAATATAGAACTTGTCATCTGGAAACAGCAAAACGTAATTTATTTTATATATTTTCGAACGGATATGAATATGTTTAACGTTTTTGGTATGTAATTTACAGTTTTGAAATTGTGGTGCGTTCTCCTGTGTTGTTTGAGAAGTAAATAGGCTTACTTCGTGACCTAGGGTCGCTTGGCACTGCACTTTTTCGATTTCTCAAAACATAGGCAGAATTTTCGCTACCATTACGTGTTGTTGTGGCTGCGTGGTATTCATTTGTTTCGTAGCGTGTTTGGCTGGGTGAGGCAGGCGATTTGAATTGTATTTGGCCTCAGTGGTGTATAGTTTGTGCGTGTGTGTGTCGAGGACTGGGGCAGAGAGAGAGAGAGAGAGAGAGAGAGAGAGAGAGAGAGAGAGGTAGGGAGGGCGGGAGAAAGAATTTTTTTTCCCATGAGTAGTTTTGGGTTGGGTGGTATTTGTATAGTTCTTCTATTGTGGCGAAGAGGTTTTGTTGCAGACTGATGTGTATTCGTTGAGTACTTTCTTTCCTTGGGCTATTGATTTTTGGATGTGATAGTTTTCTTCTGTAGTTAATTTTTGGTATATGCTGCTACTGGTTTTTAGAATGTGTAAGTCAGTTTCAATGTTTGTTGGATGGTGATTGTGTGTTGAGTGTGAGCTGTTGCTTTTCAGTGTTCTGAGGTGTTTTGTATACCTGGTTCTAAAATTCCTACATGTATGGCCCACATATACAGACTGACAACAGTTGCAAGGAAGTTGGTATTTACCAGGCTGGCTGTATTTGTCAGTGTTGGTGGTATTTCTTCCAAATCTGATTTGTATTGTGTTGTTGGTTCTGTATGCGATGTTAAGTCCTGTTTTTTTTTTAGTATATTACCGACCCTGTGTGTGACTCTGTTGTTGTAACTCATTATGTGCCATTTGTTGCTTACTGTCTGCTGATTTGTTGTGTGTTGTGTTGTGTTGTGTTTGTTTGTGTGTGTGTTTCATGGTTATGTGTTGTTTGTTTTTGTACTTTGTGGTATATTTTGTGTAGTCTCTTTACATCATAGCGGTTCTCCTCTGCAGTTAGTTTTATTATCTTCAGTTTTTGTGTGTAATCATGTTTGTTCATGGGCATTTTGTTCAGTCTGTGAAGTAAATATCTGAAGCTGGCTTCTTTGTGCGTTATGGGGTGATTGGATTTGCTACGAATAATGGTACTGGAGATTGAGGGTTTTCTGAAGATTGTGAATTCATGTTTTGTTGTTTCTTTTGTGTATGGTGAGACCTAAGAAATTAAGTTTTTCATCTGTTTGTGTTTCAATGGTGAATTGTATTTGTGGGTGGATTGCCTTTATGTTGTCATGAAGTTCTTTCATGCGAAGCAGTGGTTCATCTATTAGGTAAATCATGTCTTCTACATGTCTGTACCAATATATTATTTTGTACAGTTTTGGTACTACTATTTTGTCAAAGATTTGTTTTTCTATCTGACTGAGGAAAATGTCAGCTAGGAGCTCACTCATTGGGGATCCCATGAGTAGTCCATCTTGTTGAGAGTAAAATCTGTTGTTGAATGTGAAGTAGTTTTGCTCTGTGATGAGCCTGAGTATGGCCAATATTTCTTGTATGTCTGTTGTGGGTATATTTCCTTGTAGTTGGAGCTTTCTTTCTATGTTGTTGATGATTTCTTCTATTTGTATGTGTGTGTAAACGGAAATTATATCAAATGAAGTCAATGTTGCTGTGTTTGGTATGTTTTCAATTCTTATTTTTTTTTCTGTTAAGCCCTTGAGTTCTTTAGACTTCTGTTTTCAGTGTATTTGTATATATGTATATTATCTCATATAATTTGACTTAGTAACGTTTAATGGAACTTCAATTATGTCTTTCTCTGAGAACACGTAATAATATAATCAAAAAACTACAAAAATTAAGATTCATATACATCATCTTACCTTAAACAAAATTCCAAAATCTAATTCTTAAGTCCGTTTCTCCGTCAATAATCGAGAAAGCCTAATAAAAGTCAAATGTAAAAGATTCCTCATCAGGATGTCTGACGAACGAAGAATGCTGAATTATCACACCGCTGTCGCAAATAAAACAAACTAAATCATTAACTATACTCCATTCTTCACGAACATAATCGTACCAATACAAAAATCAAATCTTTTTCTCTCCGAAATAAGTCTTCTACTGCATAACATAATTCCAAATATCTCTGTTGTTTGTCCCTTGCTGCTAATAAACGAAAACTCAACTGTTCGCATCTGATACCAACGCTCAACTGAACTGTATCCTCTCCTCTCCTCGCGGTCGTCCTATAAATCTGGCGTGCATTTTCATAGAGCAAAGATCAACTCTGACTCACCTCTGTCCAGCGTAACATCTCTGTTGAGGCTCGCGGGCATTTCTAAGCAATCCAACCCTATGATTACGATTTCAGACATCAAAACGTGACAAATTTCTACAAATTTAACACACACATCTTTTCACTATCTCCCAGCCTCTCCCTCCAGAATTTTGTAAGATGGATTTTTATCTAACAGAGACTAGACTGTTAAATTCGCTAACGAAGTTAAAACACGAAGTCCATAAGTAGAAATAAAGAAATGGACCGTAAATAGTATAAAAAAGAAACTTCATAATTTACAATTCTTTTTTCAATTGCCGTTCACAGGCTCACTAATAACCTCTGACAAATCGTCTTCGATTATTGTGCACGGGCGCATCCACAATCCACAACAAATCGATTTAAAAAATTGTGCAAAGACGCACCAACAGTCCATAAACATCAGTTTGATCAAAGCACCAGTAAGAATACAAATGTGGTAAAGTTACAGGTTATTATAGACCATAGCAAAATCTACGTTGCCATCGTTGAATTATATGTAATCAGTGAAAATCGTCGTTAATTTGAGTGTACCCAGTACACCACTGAAGAAAAGTCTTCGAAACGTGTTTTGAACTAAACATGTTTTTAAGAAGCCTCAGAGCAAAATACTTACAGCATTGTACTGGTTTTTTGGTGAGAAGGCTAAGAGCAGAGTCAGAGGATGCAGTATCCGTCCATAAATATTCCACTGACAACTCAGAGTACGACAGTACTGTAAAGTGCCAAAGTAATGCGAAAACGTAGCATTTCTTTCACCAAATGTTTGTGAAATAATTGCATAAATCCAGCTGAAGTGAGGTAGCACATTGTTATCGTAAAAATACGTCCGTACGTTGCATAAGTGTCTCAAAATGGTTCAAATGGCTCTGAGCACTATGGGACTTAACATCTTAGGTCACCAGTCCCCTAGAACTTAGAACTACTTAAACCTAACTAACCTAAGGACATCACACACATCCATGCCCGAGGGAGGATTCGAACCTGCGACCGTGGCGGTTGCGCCGTTCCAGACTGTAGCGCCTAGGACCGATCGGCCACTTTGGCTGACCATATAAGTGTCTCACACGGCGGAAGAGTATGCCTGAACATGCCCATGAATGTTCTTACTAATCATAAGACGTAATAAGAAAAAACTGTTAGAAATGAGTAAATACATCAGCTAGAGTGAAAACTGAAATGTGTGTATGTGTGTTATCGTATGGCAATGCAAGCAAATGTATAACGGAAGTTTCCATAAGAAAAAGAGTTTGTTGGTGGCATTCAAGACCAGTACGCAGTATACAGCTAAAGTTGACAAATCAGCATACAGGTTGCATATTGGCATAGACATGAAATTCTTTACATATGTGGTACACGGTATTCTAGGTTAGAAGACATGAGACATATATTGTATGCACGGAAGTGATGAACTGAGAATAAAAATCATAACGTTGTCGTAAAAGTACCTGTCAAAATACACACATCCATGCGACCGCAGCGGTTGCGCCGTTCCAGACTGTAGCGTCTAGGACCGCTAAATTTGTTGGTGATGAGACTGCGCAATTTCGTAAGGACTCTCGAAGCCCACACGTGCCGACAGTGAAAATTTGCAACCTGGTTACGTTGAAATAAAGCCCCATCCGTCAACAGCATTTGTATTGAAGTGACTGTTGGCACATTGTTGAATGCTTCATATAACAGAAGCATACGAGTGCCGAAAGTTCGACTGCTGATAGTCCCAACGCATGTGGTACATGGTACAGGTACGTCAGGTTCTCATGTAATACTCTCCAGACACTCATATGACCAACATTACCAGTTGCAGCTGACACTAGGGTTGTTGTCAACTGCATGAAGAAGTTACACCTCCAGTTTGGGTGTCAACTCCTTCTAGCCTTCCCAGTCGCAAGTATTGGCATCAAATTTTCCATGCCCCCTAAGACGATGAGCAATCGCATTAAACACCCTACTGTAGGGGCACCGTCGTTCTGGAAATCTATCCCAATACAAACAATGAGCGCCACGGCAATTACCATCTGCTAATCCGTACAGCAAATGTACATCTGACAACTCCGCTTTGAGTACACTTCCAGAGCACTGTACTGGAAACCGAGTCCGTAATGAACTCCAAACAACTCATGCGACGTGCATGCACAGTCCGTGATGAACACTAAACAGTTGGCGCAAAGTGCTTGACGCTCGTAAAGCAACGAAGTGAGACGCATCTCGCTACAAAGACTGAAGTTAGTCGCATGTCAACACAAGCCATATAGGTAGTTGCATGTCAACACAAGCCATAGAGGTAGTTGCATGTCAACACAAGCAATGAAGCCAGTCGCATGTCAATAATACTCTCAACTGGAGCAATAAACACTGGAGGAGTACTTAAGGATTATTACTTCCTGCGCATTGTACCAAAACGTAACCAAGGGAGTATTTTCAACGTTTCATATGACGTTGGTATGTTCTAGTTCAGCGTTCACCACGTTAAATGTGATTATGAAGAAAAGCAGAAAATGAGCGTTAATATGGAAATAAGGCGTTTCCAGACCATGTCAATGAAAAACACTCTATTTCTCTATATTTGAGGTACGTTTACTGAAAGTTTAGTCATATATTTTTTTACACACTGTTTACAAATATCTCCTCACAGATTCTTTAAAGAATCGAACTTGCATCTATAATACAGTTCAGAAACGGTTAGAAATTGAAACTTCCTGACAGATTAAAACTGCATGCCGGACCAAGACTCGAACACGGTACCTCTGCGTTTTGTGGGAAAGTCCTCTACCGACTGAGCTGTCCAAGCACTGCTTAAAACCCGCCCTCACAGCTTTTCTTCCTCCAGTGCATCGTCTCCTAACTTCGCAACTTCACCGGAGCTATCCTGCAAACCTTAAAAGGTTCCGAGTTCGAGTCTTGGTCCGGAATACAGTTTTAATGTGCCAGATAGTTTTAGCGCCCACTCCATTGCAGAGTGAAAATTTCACTCAGGTTTGAAATTATTTGCAAAGTTCGTTGAAATTCTCTAAGTTCTCACGTTCCCAAATATACGATGAACATAGTCTGGGCAATCTGAGCGCTCTGAGTTACACTCCCTCAAGACATATACGCAATTTTTAACTTGATTACCTTGCTCATTGTGTTAAACCTCTGACGTAAGATTATATCTGTTTATGAGTAAATTATGAGAGTATTTCAGATTTTTAAATTTGTTCAGTAATTATAGAAATAATGAAAAATCAAATTTTTGGCTCGTGGAAGCCATCAGGCAGGCAACCTGCAACTGGGATTGGGTTTACCGGGTGACTGCTTTCTCTGTTTAGTGATACAGATGAAGCGGCATTAGCAGTATTTGTGCGCGTTGCTCTTTAATTTTGTAATGGTTTATTCAGCATTTCATTTGACTTGTTAATAAAATAAGCGTTTAGTAAGCCACTAAGCCATCTAGCTTAATAAGTGGTTGTTTACGTATAAAAATTTATCGTAAGTCATTAAGGAGACTTATTTGCTCGTGCTGTTGGGTATCGATTATTATTCTGCTCTAAGTGGGACTGTTATTCGATAAATTCTGAGAATCCGCAGGATACCGTTCAACTTGAGGACAGAGAGAAACAGAAGACTTTAAGGACATGGTGTTCACGATGTGAAATCGAAGTGAGGCTTAATAAACATCAAATCATCATTTGTCGATCTAGGAAGAAACATTCATTGATGAAAGACATTTCTGCTTCTCAGGAAAATAGCTATAAGCAATAGGGAAACAAGGGTAGAAAACAATGTATACAAGAAAAGAGGTAACAATAAAAATGGAAGCCAAGATATAAGTTCTAGGATTACAAAAGGAGTACTTTTCAACCTGTACATGAAGAAGCAATGATGGGTGTTTGTCCGTAAATAGCGCTAATAAAGTTAATAGTACTTATCGTGCTAATACGATGGACGACAAGCCATTTCATAATAACTTTACAGAGTTTCTTTAGAGTTATTGACAGCATAACCAGGAATATTCTGAAAAGACGGTGTACAATATCACATTATTTCAATCTGAACAAAATAATAGACCTTTCCAGGCGCCAGGAAGTGAAGTGTGGCTCTGCAAAAGTGTATGTGGGTGTTACTGGAAGGGTAGTAAAAGAACGTATTAAAGAATAAAAACTTCACACGCTATTAAAACGAAGTATGATACCTGCGGTTACGGAGCATCAGGAAAATTGCGGTCAAGATCAACTGGATCGAATGGAATTAGAGAAATGAACTCTGTAGTTTCTGGAACACTGTCCTTATTCGTGACTACGCCACAGCTAGTAGCATTACCAAAAAACTCTCTCTGCCTGTTTCTCTAGCTATTTAGTGACGATGGAAAGATTTCACGAAATAATCCCAAATCTGCAGAAAAAACACGTGTGAGTTCCCTTTTACAAGTAAATGCAACAAAGATCATCTAACCAGGACACTAAATGATCCTCAAGGATATGCCAGCAGAGGGTTGGAAACGTCGATTGTGTGAGAGGAAACAGAAGAAGAAAATAACACGGGCTAAGAACCCAAAAGATTTTATCTTCACTGACAACGGCCACAAATGACTGCAGATGTACTAGGAATTGTAGCTGTAGCTCGTGTGTTGCCAAAAACAACGTGAGGCTACTGCTACAGACCACCATACAATTGCTAGATGCCATAGTAGCATACCATCCAAACCAGTGTCCAACAAATATACCGAGTATTCTAGTAATGTAATGTGGTATGACGATAGTAATTACACTAGATCTTGCACTCACGGTAATTTCTTTACCGATTTTGGTGCACTTTAGATAGAAAGAGAGGAGATTTTGTGAATTGCGTTAAGTCATTTCTCGAGTGTCTCGACTGTGTCCAGGAGGAATAATGTTTCAGTACGCGAAGGTGGTTTGAACCTGAAATTTAACCGGATTGCCTTCACGCAATCTGATTTTTCGATACAAATGCCTAAGGGACCTAACTGAATTTTGAAAGGGAAATCGATGAAGGAAAGTGGGTTATGGTTATGGTTATCAAATCTGTGATTGAATATATTAGTAGCCTCCCGAAACAACCAACATACCGCTGTAAAGAGCTGCCCTGTAACACACTTTGCATTCAATAGAAAAGCACTGAGGTTACTCAAAGAAAAGAATAAAAAAGGGATTTCATTATAACACATCTGTATATTCTGAAATAATTCATACAATTATACATGAATAAATTACCATGGAATATAAAACTTACATTTTGCACTTCTTACGCGCATTCCGTGCTACGACAATGTCCTTTCTTGTATGTCCAATATTTCCTCAGAATTAATTCTTCTAGCGTGCGCGGGAATATTTCATAGCGTCTCACTGTTTATTGAAGCGTTCGTTCGAAAATTTACATTTTCTGGTACACAAATATTTTATAAAACTTGTAGCGATGCTACATTGCACTTCCTAACACGTCAGCATCGAAACAGTAAAAGGTAACCAAGTCTCTAGAACTATTCATAACAATAGAATTTTTTAATGATTCATATGTTTCATATTTTTCATATCTCATTAGGATCGAGCGCTGCGGCAATTATTTGTACATCTGCGCTTGGCGGCCATGGTGTTTGTTTGAAGCAGTTGATGCTGGACACGCGTCTTTGTGTAGACGCACATTACAAAAATATTCCTTTTCCTAACATTTGCGCTGTGAAGCGTAATATTTTACCAACTAGAGCTCAATGGCTGTTCTTCACTTTTATGACAAATATTTTATATACAGAGCATCTGAAACTCAAAAATATTCCAGTGCACTGACCGCATCTGACAGCCACTAGCTCGAGTAATGCCTTTTTATCTAATGATCTCCCTATGACTTTGACTTCGACCGGCCAGCGTGCCGTCCAGGCAGAGTGGAACCTGCACGGAGAGTGCTAATTGGGCCGTGTGTTGCGTCTATCTCGCTGAGTCAATCGTGGGGCGCCAGCACCCGAACTGGCTCGTGTAGAAGGAATTTCACTAGCTTATTACTTCGGACATGAAATGGTTCAGGTGTGCGACCATGTTCAACTCAGATGTTTTACTGTTGTTGTGTTAATTGCCAAAATTCTTTTATTTTTACTACTTGTCACGAGTTTCGCTGTTACAGCATCTTCAGATCTTAATGAATACACTGTATGTATTTTCGAATATAGCCTGCTGCGGTTAGTTCCTTTTGGAGAGGGGAAAAGGGTGATGGTGATCCCTGTCCTCAGGTCACTGAAAGGGGGAGCGGTGGTGCTGATTCATCTCTTCATCATCGGTGTGGACACCTTACGGGTGCAACACCTGGATGGGGGTGTGCTGTACTCAAGGCAGGAAGATGTGGTGGTGTTGAGTCAGCAGTGGGCATTAAGGTTGGTATGGAACGTATGGGAAATGTGGAATGAAGTAAGGAGGCTCGAAGAAGTGTTCGGAGAGCTTAGGCAATGTTCAGAGGGCAAGGGAGGAATTACGAAGCTGCCATAGAGGGAAGAAACCGTCTGTCCAGGCAGGGTGGTAAGTACCAATCCCGGACACATGCACGGTGCAGTTATTTTTAGCCAGTGGGAAAGGAATAGACTGTCCAAGGGACATTGTGGAGCCAAAATTGAGCTTGCAACGGGTCGGGATGCGTTGGATTTCCTCCAGAAAACGTGTAGATCTCGAAGGAGGTGGAATTTTAATCAGTGGAACTATGTGTGGCATAATCCGTAAACCAGTTCATTTTAGAGCAAGAGGGTCGCATATTGGCCGAACAGCTTGTTCAACATGTCGCTCAGTATAGGGAAAGGCAACGGCAAATAACGATCATTTTGAGCACCTTTGTGCCAAGTGTCATTGCAGCCTTAACTTCGTTATGTGTTGTTCTCATTCTGATCAGGCGGAGAGCTAATTCCAAAAGGGAACAAAGGGTAGTCCATGTCCCAGTGGATTGGATACCGAGGGCGTGAGACAAGCAGGTAAGGGGTTGATCGAGCAGTGGTCTCCAGTAAGGAATTTTTACGTTTCGTTTGATGTTATGGTTTTAAGAGGGCACTAGACCACATTTAATTTTTCTAGTAATGAGGAAATACGCCATAGGTGCCGATCCAAACAAGTTAAGACCTAGTTAAGGGTCGACACGGGGACCGGGTCTTTCTGAAGAGGGGAATAATGTAGCTGCACCACCGTTTAGGATAGAGAAAGTTAGTTTTATGCGATATTTTGAGCACAAGGTACAACCAGGTGCAGGCCGGATTGTAGTGGGTTACGCATACCAGCCGTTGCGAAGGCAAATAGAGGCCACAGTGTCCTAGAACTTCCTGAGAGGGCATACACAGCAGTTTTCATGGCGCAAGTCACTGGAAGAAGGGTGCCACTGGCCAACCTAAGTGTTATGTATACGTGACACAAAGTGGCGCACTTGGCAAAACAGATGCGCACAACTGAGTATAAATAGGTGACATTTTCTAACGAGATTAATTCAAGTGTGGCAGCTCTCCTGGACGGTGGGGCGTGTCGCACCACCCGGCTACAGGCAGCAACAGATGGGGCATCAGCATCCCAGTCCACGGCAGGTTGTTGGTTCGACCCTCTGAGGCCAACACGGGGTCCGCAGCCAGCCAGTGGCGGGCCACTCTTTAGCTCGTTACCGTGGGCAGTCGTCTTGGCTCCCGACACGCGCCGGAGACATCCCAAGGCAAGGGCCGCAGATTTGGACGCCGGATCATGGGCACTTGACGTCGCCACATTCTCAGCTATGCCAGCGACAAGAAGCAGCAGCTGGCCTCCTTCAGCTCACACCGAGTGGCGCTGAGTTGGCAGGGTCGCAGACCGCTGAGCCAACTCCCGGCATCCTGACGACGACGCAACTCTGCTGGCGTACGAGGCTGTCTCCACACAGCATTGCATTACACGGGCTGCTGGGTTGCTTCCTCAGCATTGCGGGGCCCTGTGACACAGACCAACAATAACGAGGGCACTGTGGCTAAAAAACAATAAATCACCTGGAAAGTTCTCGCTAAGTTTTAACACAGCACCTCCTGGCACCCAGCCACTACATTTGGTGTCTTCCTGCTACATTTGGTCATCCTGATACATGCGGTGCAGACGTCACCCCTACAAAACTCTGCAAACAATTTTGCAACTTCTTTTTATATTACATTTTCTCAGCTTTGATAATTTCTATTTCTTTAGGCGAGTATTCATTACTCTCACAATGAATGGATCTACAATTCTGATTTACACTACTTACAGGATATCATTATTTTCATTTGCAACTATCTAAATCTGAGATTAATTTCTGTCCTTCACTAATATCACTATCATGTCCAGAATTCGGGGCTTTGAGTACCACAAATACAGAAAATACAAAAGGATTCACTCTACTATCGTTCCTCAGTGGTGTTGACAACGCTCAGCCTCAGAATACTACCATTTGAAACAAAAAAGTGGCTCCCTCTGCAATCAAATGAAACTGTATCGTTCCAGGGATCTTTTCGAAAATCAAACATCTATGATGAATATATACAGATATGTAACAAGGCCTTGGTACAAATTTTCATTCATCGCTTCAGCCTGTGTATATACTTTCATTTTGTTGTGTTCTTCAGTCCAGAAACTGTTTTGATGCAGCTCTCCGTGGTACTCTACCTGTCGCAAGCCTCTTTATCTCTGAATAACTATTTCACCCTATATCCATTTGAATCTGCATACTGTAACCATCCCTTAGGCGCCCTTCACAGTTTATTTCCCTCACACTTCTGTATATTGCCAAACTGGCAATTTCTTGATATCTCAGGACGTGTCTTATTTACCGATCCATTCTTTAAGTCAAGTTGTGCCACGAATTTCGTTTTTCCCCAGTTCGATTCTTTACCTCCTCATTAGTTACTCTATTTATCCAGCAAGTCTTGTGTTCTTTCGCAGTACCACATTTAGAAATCTTCCAATATCTTTGCTGTATCGACGGCATCCCTTACTAATGCACGCAGCGCTGCACACTTCACCGTGGAAGAAAAGACTTCTAAAGAATGAAATTACAATGAAATCCAGACCATTAGCTGCTTACAGGCGTTGATAAATGTCAACGGGGACAGTTGTAAATGTGTGTCTCCACCGGGACTCGAACAACTAATCTCCTGATATCTCGTGGAAATCGGGCTTTCTGCCGGATATCACAGTCATCCAAACACGATATTTCGACGTCATTACTTGACGTCTTCATCAGGTGTTCCCTAAGACTGTCTGGAAATCATCAAATCGCCGGGAAAGTCTAAGAAATTACAACTAATCTCCTGCTTATATGGCAGACGGTCTATCCGACAGAGCCATCGTGGACACAAAGAATAGTGCGACTGCAGGGAATTATTTCTGGCACGCTCCCCGTGAGACCCACATTTCCAACTTTCTGCCCACACACTTCATTTGTAGTGCCCCTGCCCAGTCTACCGATTCCCGTAAGAGTTTGAGCAATTGTGAGTGCATCTGCACTGAAGAAGATCTATATGAATATAGTGTCTGTTCTTTCGGACATGTCCGAAAGACCAGATAACGTCTTCATATAGACTTCTAAAGAGCCCGCCAGTGCGTCGTGCGGAGCTTCCTCCCTACAGAGTTCGCTGTCTTGCGATGGGTGGCACCACAGACACCTTCAGAGGTCGCCATCTTCGCTTCGATTCACTGCGTGCAAATGAGACCCTCCGCGCGTCTTCTTAGTCGCCGCACACCGAGCTCCACCAAAGGCCTGAGAATACTCACAGCGATAATAGGACTTAAGACGACGCTGCTAATCTGATAACAGCTACCAAGTGATTCTACATTTCAACCGCTAGACAGCGATCCACAATGTTATAAGACGCAGGATGGAACAGTTAGAATAAAGGATGTAAAAGTTATGTACCAAAACATCTATCTTGTAAATAGTGTTGATAAACATACTCGTGTTTTAACTATTTAATAAATGTCGAATTCTCTGTGACTCTTCGTACACCCAGGGGCAAAATACTCTTCTTGTCTGAACTACTTAACCTCCACCTTTCACTTCCATACACTGGAGGTAAATACCTTCGGAAAATAACGTCCAAACCCTATTTTTGAAACAAATCTTGCAAAATTGCTCTCTTTCAGAAATGCTTCTCACGCTACAGCCAATCTGCTGTTTATATCTTCCTACTTTGGCCCTCTTTAGTTATTAAGCTACCTCTGTTATCTCATTTTCTAATCTCATTCCCCCGGCTTCACTTGATGTAAGTCGACTACATTCAATTACTCTTTGAAAGACGCATGTTTATCAGAGTACATCTTTCGCTGAGTGTGTCCTGTCACCTAGAGACGGTATTTTATCATTGTTGTATGTCATCTTTATCCTTTCCTCCTCAGACTGATATCTACGGGACATGATATGTATGGTACATGTTTAATCCAGCCCTAATTTTACGATTAGCATCCTCTCTTTCATGAACACTCCCAATCTTGCATGTTTGTGTCTGTCAGTAGTGGTTTATCTTGTAGTGAAGTCGAAGTAGATACTCCGTGCGAATTGGTATGGGTGGAGGTTAGACTTAACAGCCGAATTAAGTTAATAATTGGCTCCTTCTACCGACCCCCAGACTCCGATGATACAGTTGCGGAACAGTTCAGAGAAAGTTTGAGTCTCGTAACAAATAAATACCCCACTCATACGGTTATAGTTGGTGGGACTTCAACCTACCCTCGGTATGTTGGCAAAAATACTTGTTCAAAACCGGTGGTAGACAGAAAATGTCTTCCGAGATTGTCCTAAATGCTTTCTCCGAAAATTATTTCGAGCAGTTAGTCCACGAACCCACGCGAATTGTAAATGTTTGCGAAAACACACTTGACCTCTTAGCCACAAACAATCCAGAGATGATAGAGAGCATCATGACTGATACAGGGATTAGTGATCACAAGGTCGTTGTAGCTAGGCTCAATACCATTTCTTCCAAATCCATCAGAAACAAACGCAAAATAATTTTATTTAAAAAAGCGGATAAAGTGCCACTAGAAGCCTTCCTAAAAGACAATTTCCATTCCTTCCGAACTGACTATGCGAATGTAGACGAGATGTGGCTCAAATTCAAAGATATAGTAGCAACAGCAATTGAGATATTCATACCTCATAAATTGGTAAGAGATGGAACGGATCCCCCGTGGTACACAAAAAAGGTCCGAACGCTGTTGCAGAGGCAACGGAAAAAGCATGCGAAGTTCAGAAGAACGCGAAATCCCGAAGATGGGCTAAAATTTACAGACCCGCGAAATTTGGCACGTACTTCGATGCGAGATGCCTTTAATAGGTTCCACAACGAAACATTGTCTCGAAATTTGGTAGAAAATCCGAAGAAATTCTGGTCGTATCTAAAGTACACAAGCGGCAAGACGCAGTCAATACCTTCGCTGCGCAGTGCCGATGGTACTGTTATCGACGACTGTGCCGCTAAAGCGGAGTTATTGAACGCAGTTTTCCGAAATTCCTTCACCAGGGAAGACGAATGGAATATTCCAGAATTTGAAACACGAACATCTGCTAGCATGAGTTTCTTAGAAGTAGATACCTTAGGGGTTGCGAAGCAACTCAAATCGCTTGATACGGGCAAGTCTTCAGGTCCAGATTGTATACCGATTAGGTTCCTTTCAGATTACGCTGATACTATAGCTCTCTACTTAGCACTCATATACAACCGCTCGCTCACCGATAGATCTGTACCTACAGATTGGAAAATTGTGCAGGTCGCACCAGTGTTCAAGAAGGGTAGTAGGAGTAATCCATTTAACTACAGACCTATATCATTGACGTCGGTTTGCAGTAGGGTTTTGGAGCATATACTGTATTCAAACATTATGAATCACCTCGAAGGGAACGATCTATTGACACGTAATCAGCATGGCTTCAGAAAACATCGCTCTTGTGCAACGCAGCTAGCTCTTTATTCGCACGAAGTAATGGCCGCTATCGACAGGGGATCTCAAGTTGATTCCGTATTTCTAGATTTCCGGAAAGCTTTTGACACCGTTCCTCACAAGCGACTTCTAATCAAGCTGCGGACCTATGGGGTATCGTCTCAGTTGTACGACTGGATTCGTGATTTCCTGTCAGGAAGGTCGCAGTTTGTAGTAATAGACGGCAAATCATCGAGTAAAACTGAAGTGATATCAGGTGTTCCCCAGGGAAGCGTCCTGGGACCTCTACTGTTCATGATCTATATAAATGACCTGGGTGACAATCTGAGCAGTTCTCTTAGACTGTTCGCAGATGATGCTGTAATTTACCGTCTAGTAAGGCCATCCGAAGACCAGTATCAGTTGCAAAGCGATTTAGAAAAGATTGCTGTATGGTGTGTCAGGTGGCAGTTGACGCTAAATAACGAAAAGTGTGAGATGATCCACATGAGTTCCAAAAGAAATCCGTTGGAATTCGATTACTCGATAAATAGTACAATTCTCAAGGCTGTCAATTCAACTAAGTACCTGGGTGTTAAAATTACGAACAACTTCAGTTGGAAGGACCACATAGATAATATTGTCGGGAAAGCGAGCCAAAGGTTGCGTTTCATTGGCAGGACACTTAGAAGATGCAACAAGTCCACTAAAGAGACAGCTTACACTACACTCGTTCGTCCTCTGTTAGAATATTGCTGCGCGGTGTGGGATCCTTACCAGGTGGGATTGACGGAGGACATCGAAAGGGTGCAAAAAAGGGCAGCTCGTTTTGTATTATCACGTTATAGGGGAGAGAGTGTGGCAGATATGATACACGAGTTGGGATGGAAGTCATTACAGCATAGACGTTTTTCGTCGCGGCGAGACCTTTTTACGAAATTTCAGTCACCAACTTTCTCTTCCGAATGCGAAAATATTTTGTTGGGCCCAACCTAAATAGGTAGAAATGATCATCAAAATAAAAATAAGAGAAATCAGAGCTCGAACAGAAAGGTTTAGGTGTTCGTTTTTCCCGCTCGCTGTTCAGGAGTGGAATAGTAGAGAGATAGTATGATTGTGGTTCAATGAACCCTCTGCCAAGCACTTAAATGTGAATTGCAGAGTAGTCATGTAGATGTAGATGTAGAATCCATTCTGTTAGTTTGGCTGTGGAGTAAGGCGAATTTTCTGCTCTCTCCAACCTAAGAAATGGTAAGTTAGACCACTGGTATATACAGGACAATTGCAAGACGGGGAATCGAAGAAGGAGAGAAATGGTGCCAGAGGACCGCAACCCGCTTAGTTGACTAGGAGCGCGTAAGTGGAACGATCTTTCCCGCTGAATCCGTTGACGAATGTTTCCACTGACTGGAGGGAGTTAGTGGTAGAAGCTTCGAGTTTTTTCTAGAAAATCTGTCAGTTAAAAGGTACGAACAAGGAATTCGTAGAGCACGCTTTAGACGCGAGCCGATTGGGTCGTTGTGTTACCCTCGGAAGCTAGGCCCGTGATTGGTCGGAATGTGCGCGAAACAAATGGTTCAAATGGCTCTGAGCACTAGGGGACTTAAGATCTGAGGTCATCATCCCCTAGAACTTAGATCATGACAATTATTGTCGAAGATCATCACAGCAATAGAACATGGGTTCATCATTTGAACAAGAAACAAAACGGGAATCCAAGGAATGTCGGCCACACCACCTCTCCTCCACAGAAAAGGTTCAAAGCCGCACTCTCAGTCGGTGAACTAATGGCGGCAGCCTTATGGGACGCTAAAGCGGTTATTATGCTAGATGTCCTTTCTCATAGTGCAATGATTAACTCTGACGCGTATTGTGATATCCTCAGGAAAGCGAAGAAACGACTTAAACGTTTTCGGCGCCACAATAATTCAAACGGACTTCTCCCTACCAGGACAACAAAGGGCCTCGCACAAGTATATGTACCCAATAGGAGCTCAAAAAACTTTGTTGAACGTTCTTTCTCATCTACCGTATACATCGGATGTCTCACCTTCCGACTTCCTTCTGACTGTCCCAAAGAGGGATGCAATCCGCTGGAAGCAATACGTGGAGGATGGGCACGTTACTGATTTAGCAAGACGTCGACCTGTAGAGTTTTGTAGCCGAAAGAGTGCGGAATAATATGGTATATTGGAATCCTTTATAAAAATCAATCTGCTTTCAGATAAAAAAGATGCGTTGTATTACTCATACATGATTTTAATCTCATCAGCGTCTGCGAGGCTAGGTTGCGTATAAACCTGTACTGTTGTGGTGGACCTTGGCTTCAAGTCTGTGTTGGCTACGATAATTCGTTCGCTATGCTGTTCGTCCTATTTTCTCATTCGTTGTTAGACCTACTGCTACAGTATCTATATTTGATTTTCATGTTGGTAACACTGTTCTCAAGTGAGTAGAAGTACTGTTCTTCCTGCCACTGCACTTCAATAATTCCATCTATATCAAGCTTCAACCTATCCATATACGTGTTTCAGTTCTCTAGCTTACCTACCTGACTAAAGGATTTAACGTTCCACCCTTCGATCCGTGAAATGCACGTTTTGTTTTTCCTAAAGGCGTAGTTGTCCTCAATATTCCCCACCCGGAGATCCGAATGAAGATCTATTTTACCGAAGAAGATGAAATCATCATTTAACCAGGTAGGAGGGCTGCATTCCATCGACAAAAACTCATGGCAGTAATGTCTCCTTCTTTCAGTCGTTCGTCGTATCAGCATAGCAAGGCCAAATTGGTTACTTTCCAAGGCTAGAGCCCCTACAACTACAAAAAGGGCTGCTGTCCCACTTCAGGCCTCTGAATGTTACCCTTCCGCTGCAGTTGCATCTTAGGTAAGCCTATGTGAAACGTTGAGCTATGCAAGCTCCACCATCTCGGTAAAATACATTGTTTGTGGGAGGGAATGTATCTTCCTAACTTAGCTGCCTACAGTGAAAATATCACGTGATACCCACCACTGACACTATCATATTCGATTATAGTATGTTTTTACCTTCTACTGTACTTAAAATAATCTTTTTTGCAACCATTAATACAGTCCAACTCATACAAGAAAAACCTGCCATTACCATCCCGCCCTCTGGTCTAGATCTCTATACCTATCCGCTGCGAAACTTTCATGGCACATCTAACGGTGACCGTGGACCATCTCTCCCTCTCTGTTCTCCACTTATCATGTAATCTCTGAACCTCCGAAGCAAATGCGATGACATAAACTGTGTTGTTACCCTCACAAAAAATTCTTTTGCCAATCTCGAAGATCTCCAAACGTATAGACTTGACGAATGCAGAACAGCGAGTCCCGTATACTCTGAAACCATTGCGCGACCCTGACTACTGACAGCACTTCTGTGGTTATGCAGGAAGTATTGAATGTCAGTCTGCTTCGGGCATTCCTCAGCTCCTAAACAGTATTCCTTGAAATAACACTATATCTCTGACATTAATATACACTACTGGCCGTTAAAATTACTACACCACGAAGATGTGCTACAGCCGCGAAATCTAACCGACAGAAAGAAGACGCTGTGATATGCAAATGATTCGCTTTTCAGAGCATCCACACACGGTTGGCGCCGGTGGCGACACCTACAATGTGCTCACATGAGGAAAGTTTCCAACCGACTTCTCACACACAAACAGCAGTTGACCGGCATTGCCTGGTGAAACGTTATTGTGATGCCTCGTGTAAGGAGGAGAAATGCGTACCATCATGTTTCCGACTTTGATGAAGGTCGGATTGTAACCTATCGCGATTGCGGTTTATTGTATCGCGTCATTACTGCTCTCGTTGGCCGAGATCCAATGACTGTTAGCAGAATATGGAATCGGTGGGTTCAGGGTGGTAATACGGAACGCCGTGATGGATCCCAACGGCCTCGTATCACTAGCAGTCGAGATGACAGGCATCTTATCCGCTTGGCTATAAGGGATCGTGCAGCCACGTCTCCATCCCTGAGTCAGCAGATGGGGACGTTTGCAAGACACCATCTGCACCAACAGTTCGACGACGTTTGCAGCAGCATGGACTCTCAGCTCGGAGACCATTACTGCGGTTACCCTTGACGCTGCATCACAGTCAGGAGAGTCTGCGATAGTGTGCTCAACGACGAACCTGGCTGCACGAATGGCAAAACGTCATTTTTTTGGGTGAATCCAGGTTCTGTTTACAGCATCATGATGGTCGCATCCGTGTTTGTTGACATCAAAGTAGACGAACATTGGAAGCGTGTATTCGTCGTCGCCACAATGGCGTATCACCCGGCGTGATGGTATGCGGTGCCATTGGTTACACGTCTCGGTCACCTCTTGTTCGCATTGACAACACTTTGAACAGTGGACGATACATTTCAGATGTGTTACGATCCGTGGCTGTACCCTTCATTAGAGCCCTGTGAAACCCTACATTTCTGCTGGATAATGCACGACCGCATGTTGCAGGTCCTGTACGGGCCTTTCTGGATACAGAAAATGTTCGACTGCTGCCCTGGCCAGCACATTCTCCAGGTCTCTCACCAATTGAAAACGTCTGGTCAAATGTGGCCTAGCAACTGGCTCGTCACAATACGCCAGTTACTACTCCTGATGAACTGTGGTATCGTGTTGAAGCTGTACCTGTACACGCCATCCAAGCTCTGTTTGACTCAATGCCGAGGCGTATCAAGGCCGTTATTACGGCCAGAGATGGTTCTTCTGGGTACTGATTTCTCAGGATCTATGCACCCAAACTGCGTGAAAATGTAATCACATGTCAGTTCTAGTACATATTATTTGTCCAATGAATACCCGTTTATCATCGGCAATTCTTCTCGGTGTAGCAATTTTAATGGTCAGTAGTGTAATTATACTCATACCACAGAAATGTGCCATAATCATCCAGACTGCTGATGCCGATCTAGCACCCACCTGCTGCACAAGCAGCTTCTGTATGTGGTAAGTAATTATCTTCAATAAAAACCACACGTTTCAGGATTTTTCTACAGCGCAGTAATTCAAACAGAGCTTTGTAATTATCGTTTCCGGCGTTGGCAAATTTGTTGAATACATCTTTACCAAGAAAATACTTGGTGGTTGTTTGTAGATCTGGCAGAAAACAGGAGCGTGGTCCAAAAATATCCCCAGAGAGACGAGGCCGACTTTGCGACTGTAGCGCCCCGCGCTCGGCGGTGGCGGAGTTTTAATTAACCGGGCGCTCCACCTGGCGCGGTGTAATTAAACGTGATTAGCAGCCTCATTAAGCGACCAGCCACGCCGCCTCCAATTACGCCGCCGCCGAGCCGGCCCGCGGGGCAGACAAACGGCTTCTGGATCGCCCGTCCTGACGCATTGCCAGCTCTCCATTAACAGATGGGCAGTTTTCCCTCTCTGTTATAACTCCTTTAATTTATATAGGGATAAATTTCTTAAAGGTAATCTTCAGGGGCGCCGTGGAGCTCACAGGCGCAACTGGAGCAGGCCGACCAGGGCCCCGCTCTACGGTTTCGGCTCCATAAATATCTGAGAAGGCAGAGTTCTCTCTTTGTGTCACCAAAGAGTCAGGTTCGTAAAGCACCGCTCCAGTCTTTATCACTACATTCGCTAGCAGTAAGTCCTACCGGGACATTTGTAAAACGACTGGACTTGGGATTTATTCACAGGCAGGACGTAACTGTGTTTCCAGGATGAGCTACAGCATTAGAGAAGCGTAATGAGACAGATGTTGTAATTGCTACACAGGTTTTAGCTGTCATCTTTCTTCCGTCGGATTCGATGCGTCCAGCTGCGAAACCGTCTCTTGCGACCATCATCTCAGTTGCACTTGCTCCAAACGTTCTCAGTCATTTGTTTTGGACTAGCTGAGAAACCAGGTGTTAACCAAGTATTTGTTTAATGCTGTGCTCGAGACTCTGTGAATGTCCAATTTAATTTTAACTTTTAAAGATTCTATGTATAGGACATTTGGAGTAGTCTATTTGGGGACATGAATAAATGTCTTTTTTTGCTTCAGTAGCGCTGGAAAGAGTTATGTAGAATTCGCCGTGCAAAAAGCAGCTGTCACTAAGGTCTTGGCCCAGAACACGCAGCATTTGCCCTTGTGCATTGTTTATAGTCATGGCATAATACAACCACACTGGGAATTGTACACGTTTAAAGTGAAATATGTCTGCTCAGTGCTTGTTACTTCTACAACATGTAACTATTGTGTCCACCAGTTATGTCCATGGCTACTTAAAGTTTCAGGATATCTGACATTGGCAAACACTGAAATGCATAACATTCGATAAATAAATTTATTTTGCACTCAGTAACTTTACCCTCAGTGACAGATACAGCATTTTGCTGACTCCACGTATTCTCCAACATGGTCACATACCTCGTTCGTGACTTTATGTCAGGGCTGTGTGACCAGTAAACCCCTGTCATCCCTCTATCCCACAATCGGGCACAACATAGGTGAACAATTTCTGGTGTCAGGTATGGGGTTATCTAATGATTTTTGAGATGGATAGTGCAGGTACTTCGAAAATACTCAGCCCAGTGACAGGACTGGACTAATGTGTCTGTGCTCTTATGAGAAGCAACACTTGCGCTCCAGAGAGAAGAGTGGAGCAAGGAGAGCATATGGAAGTAGGTCTGGAGTTCGATGTCAGACGAGGAAGATACAGCCAGGACAGCATTTCGCAAGAACACAACAGTGTGGGGGTTGCAGAAACGACCAAGCGATGATGAGATGGAGGAGCAAGTGCGGTCCTTAGAGGATCTTCAGGGCTATGACATGCAGCAGCAGCATGGTGCTGCAGTGGATGGCGTGTGGGGTCTTCGTGATGTTTCAGTGGTGGTCAGCGGGCAGCGGACGGCGCGCTCACATCACAGCTGAAAGAAATGTGACACTGTGCACATCACGTGTTCATACCGACTCCAGCTCAGCCCAGCTCAGCTTAGCTGTGTAGTGCAGCAGTTGTCTTCAAAAGCTGTGCTGTTTCGACTTTCTTCTACAGGGTGGTCCATTGATAGTGACCGGGCCAAATATCTCACGAAATAAGCATCAAACGGAAAAAAAGCTAGAAAGAACGAGACTCGTCTAGCTTGAAGGGGGAAACCAGATGGTGCTATGGTTGGCCCACTAGATGGCGCTGCCATAGGTCAAACAGATATCAACTGCGTTTTTTTTTTCTAAATAGGAACCCCAATTTTTATTACATAGTCGTGTAGTACGTAAAGAAACATGAATGTTTTAGTTGGACCAACTTTTTCGCTTTGTCATAGATGGCGTTGTAATACTCAGAAAAGTATGAGTACGTGGTATCACGTAACATTCCGCCAGGGCGAACGGTATTTGCTTCGTGATACATTACCCGTGTTGAAATGGACCGTTTACCAATTGCGGAAAAGGTCGATATCGTGTTGATGTATGGCTATTGTGTTCAAAATGCCCAACGGGGGTGTGCTATGTATGGTGCTCGGTATCCTGGACGACATCATCCAAGTGTCCGGACCGTTCGCCGGATAGTTGCGTTATTTAAGGAAACAGGAAGTGTTTAGCCACATGTGATACGTCAACCACTACCTGCAACAAGTGATGATGCCCAAGTAGGTGTTTTAGCTGCTGTAGTGGCTAATGCGCACATCAGTAGCGGACAAATTGCGCGAGAATCGGGAATCTCAAAAATGTCGGTGGTGAGAATGCTACATCAACATCGATTGCACTCGTACCCTGTTTCTAAGCACCAGGAATTCCGTGACGACGACTTTGAACGTCGTGTATAGTTCTGCCACTGGGCACAAGAGAAATTACGGAACGTTGACAGATTTTTTGCACGTGTTCTATTTGGCGACGAAGCGTCATTCACCAACAGTGGTAACGTAAAACGGCATAATATGCACTATTGGGCAACGATGGCTGCGACAAGAGTAACATCAGCGACCTTGGCAGGTTAATGTATGGTGCGGCATTATGGGAGGAAGGATAATTGGCCCCCATTTTATCGATGTCACTCTAAACGGTGCAATGTATGCTGATTTCCTACGTAATGTTCTACCGATGTTGCTACAAGATGTTTCACAGCATGACAGAATGGCGATGTGCTTCCAACATGATGGATGTCCGGCACATAGCTTGCGTGCGGTTGAAGCGTTATTGAATAGCATATTTCATGACAGGTGGATTGGTCGTCGAAGTACCATACCATGGCCCGCACGTTCACCGGATCTGACGTCCCCAGATTTTTGCTGTGGGGAAAGTTGAAGGATATTTGCTATCATGATCCACCGACAACGCCTGACAACATGCATCAGCGCACTGTCAATGCATGTGCAAACTTTACCGAAGGCGAACTACTCGTGTGAAAGGAATGTCGTTACACATATTGCCAAATGCATTGAGGTTGACGGACATCATTTTGAGCATTTATTGCATTAATGTGGTATTTACAGGTAATCACCCTGTAACAGCATGCGTTCTCAGAAATGAAAAGTTCCCAAAGGTACACGTATCACATTGGAACAACCGAAATAAAATGTTCAAACGTGCCTACGTTCTGTATTTTGATGTAAAAACCTATCTGTTACTAACTGTTCGTCTAAAATTATGAGCCATATGTTTACGACTATTAGAGCGTCACCTATCACAAAGCGAAAAAAGTGGTCCAACTAAAAAGTTCGTATTTCTTTACGTGGTACACCAGTATGTAATAAAAAATGGGGGTTCCTTAAAAAAAAAAACGCCGTTGATATCCGTTTGACTTATGGCAGCGACATCTAGCGGGCCAACCATAGCGCCATCTGGTTTCCCCCTCCAAGCTAGACGAGTTTTGTTCTTTGTGGTTTTTTCGTTTGATGCTTATTTCGTGAGAAATTTGGCGCGGTCACTGTCAATGAACCACCCTGTATACAACTCACCAGTAATCAAAGTAAGGCATGGCCGCATCTAACAACGCAATTGTTGATAGTGGAGCAACGCCACCAACTAACGTTAGTATTAGCGATGTCCTTAAACTCTTTTCCCATGCTTCCAGTGGTACAAAATCCTCATTAAATGCATTTATAAGTAATGTATACATTTCTTTTGAACTAGTGAATGAAACAGACTATCCAGCATTATTAAGGTTCATAGAAAACCGTATTAAGGATCCTGCGCATAGTGAACTGCTCGTGTGCAAATTATATTCCACATGGGAAGAAGTAAGAAGTATTTTGTTGGAAAATTACGCATGTAAGTGTACTTTAGATTTCTACACATGTAAAATGTTTCCTAGTTGGCCGATTTGTGGGAGGGGACCAAACAGCGAAGTTGTTAGTCCCATCAGATAACGGAAGGATGTGGAAGGAAGTTACCCGTGCCCTTTCAAAGGAACCATTATGGTGGCATTCGCCTGATGCAATTTAGGGAAATCACAGAAAACCTTAACCAGGATGGCCAGATGCGCGTTTGAACAGTTGTCCTCCTGAATGCGCGTTCATTGTGCTAACCACTGCTCCCCTAACTCCGTCGTTTTTTCTAGTAGGTAGGCCAGCAAATAAGATTCATTTCAACATCAATTTCGTGAGAATATCTACAGTGCGATGTCAGAGCCAGAAATGGCGGAATTTTGCCATTAATAGGAAAATTAAGCACAGCGGTATTCATGCAGGGGATCTAATAGGAGCACATACCAACAACTGTAGGTGCAAGGGGAGAAAATATCACGCTAACCGAAGCTGTTGAGGTAGGTCTGACAGAAGAGTCAGCAATAATATAAGCCAAGGAGTTGGCGATAAAAGTCATTAGGGAAAAATGGGGAGATTACCATTAAATGTCTTTCGAATGGACGAGTAGGGTCATACCTAAGGATTTCAGAAGGAATGTTAAGTGTAAAACATTTCAAATCAGGGCATTTAACGTGAAACTGCCGACCGGAGCAATGAATTCGTCCTTAAAAGAAAGTGAAGGCATTTGTGCGTACTGCGTGTCATAGCTTAGGGAACATGGACAGAGAGAGTGCTGAGAGTACGGAGTGCTCTATTAAAAATAAGAAGCTGGGAAATGAAAGAAAAGCAATATTACAGTTGCCTGATACTGAAATTACAAAGGTATTTAAAGTCGGCTGTGAAAGAAAAAATGATTTTGTAGAATTAAATTCCTCACAGAGTACAGAAAGTCCATTACAATTTCTTCTAGATAATGAACATAGATTAGCTTGTTCAGTATAAAGGATCTTCAAAGCCAGGATGGGTATAGAACTGAAGAAATTAAAAAGGTTAAAAGTATTACATGTATGGTCATACATATGTATGGGACTACAGTCTTAGATCTTTCAGTAGATCCGGAACTAATAGTGAAACATATGTTTCCTCTGGTAGGAAGGGAACTAGATATTGCCTGTGCTGGTTTCATTGGCAGAGACATCTTTACGAAGCACGGTGTAGTAATTCATTACGCTAGGGGAACCTTGGTAATTTTGGACAGGCCCATTAAATTCTGTACGTAGACATAAGTGAAAGACGCAAGCACACACGAGCAGTGGCTTAGGAAACCGCAAAAAGAATCAGAAACTGAAAAATGTGAGTGCAGTAGAGTTCATAGTTCTTTGATTTGTTCAGAGATTGCCGGTAAACAAAAGTACGCCGAAGAAATGACAAAGTAATCAAGTTACCAGTAGACAGATGTTGTACCGGCAGGAAACGGAAGCTACAAAGCCTAAGGCACGCCATTCTCTCGTGAAGACAGTATTTCGAGGATAAAGGTTGCATATACTACCCTAAGGGAAGGCATCGTTGAGAGGCAAGAATTGCAGGATGGCCCGTACCTACCACAAGCGGTGGTGTGACTACGGGAAAGCTCTTGCTTAAATAGCGTGTTAAATACACGAGTGGAGGCGGTTTCTGTTGAGATACCTCGCATTAAGGTGGTAAAACTTCTGCCATTTAGACGAAGTCCGAAGCGGACTGTGTACAAGAGACAAAGAGTCGAGTTAGAAAAAATCGACAATCAGTTTACTAAAAGAGGCGATTAGATCATTTAAACGCTATGGAGAAGCAGTTCATAGCAGAGAAGTGTTCTGCGTATAATGAATAAATGATCTGTTTCTTCTGCCAGGAGATAAGCTGACATACACAGATACAATTAAGTGTCAAATAAAGCTGCTTCCCAGATCTGTTCTCGTCCGTACCGAATGACGTAAGTGTTGAAAGAAGTGCTGTGATAGGAGATCAATCAGGCGTAGGAGGACGATATAATAGTACCTTCAACAAGTACCTAGCATTTTCAATTAACTATGATTACCAAAAGTATGGATGCCTCTGACAAAGAGAAAAGAAGGATGGTAGCTGATTGTAGAAAGCAAAATGACAACAGTCTTCCTTTTCCCCCGTATCGATGAAATTTGGACGGAATGGGCACGGTAAAATATTTTTCAACGGTTGACACTGTCAGGTGTTATCGGACGAAAAGGATCGAGAACTTACGGATTTCAGTACACCGCGCGCCCGTTATACGTTTAAAAGCATGCCAATGGGACTCCGTTCAGCACCCTCCATACCCTAAAATATGATGAATTCCATTCTAATGTGTTTTCAGGATGAAAATAAGTCTATTTATTTAGAAAATGTGGTAATTTTTGGTCCATCTCTAAAGTAGCACAATGTCCGATTGAGTGAAGCTTTCAAGAGGCGAAGTCCACACAGTTTAAGGTTGTAGGTGAATAAACATCTATTTTTAAGGAATCACATATCTGGAAACGTGTTAACCGAAGATTGGTTAAAGCCAGAGACAAAGAAGCCAGACACAGTGCCGGAATATCCCCATCACAGTACAACAAAAGCATTAACAATTTTTCTCAGGTTATCGAGTACTATAGGTGCTGTCTTAGTGATTTTAATAAAGTGACAAAACCACTGCAGAAAAATATGAATGGTGCACCAAGCAAGAGAAAGCTAAAACAGAAGCTGCTCAATCCCCATACATTACAGTACCTACATTTTTCAAAAACGTTTATAATTACGATTGTCTCTAACCAGAAGACAGCTGGCACGATGGGGTAGCCAGGGGAAAGTAGGTAAAAGAGCTTCCAGTTGTTTACGCTTCCAGAAATCTCAACAATGCAGAGTGAGATTATAGTATAATTAAGTAAGAGTTATTGTCCATAGTTTGGGCAGTCAAACAGTTGAGACCATATGTGTTTGGTCGTAAATTTACCATATGTACGGATCATAAAACCACCCCAGTGCGTCGGATATATTAGCGATTCGTCCTCATGTTTAATGAAGTTCATATTGAAATTAAAGGAGTATCATTATGAAACAACTAGATAGCTGCTGCATTGTCGAAGATAAGGGAAGTACTGTCAGCTGATATCAAAACTGGGGCATATTAAAGTAAGGAAAAGCCTATAATCGAGAGATACGAATAGCAGGAGATATCTGCTGAAGAAAAATTGAAAATTTGTGGGAATCTTGTGACGCATCATTAATGTTCACCAAAAGATTGTGAGGGAACGTGTTAGTCGCCAAAAAACAAGTTAACGCAAAGTAAGACAAAAATGCCAACACCAGAAATGTGGTTGATAGGTGTGATACTGTCGGTTCCATGAGGGTAACAGATAGAAATAATAAATACATACTAACATTCGAGGATGCTCTAACAAAGATCATTGTCGCAGAACCCACAGGAAAGCCTTTGTCCTGATGGAAGGAATAATTCTGAGAATTGCGATACCATGGATAATACTCATGACAATGGTAGCAATTTTTTTGAACTACATACTAAAGAGAGTATGTACATTGTTAAGGACTGGTAGGGTACAGACCTCCTGTAACCACCCACAACCGAACGCTGCATTAGGAAGATCACACCGAACTGTAACAGTTTTCTTGAGACACTATATCAATAGGAGTCAATGAAATTGGGGCGAATGGCTTCCATTCGTGGTATTCATGTACAGTACCACACTCCATTGAGTCAAAACACCACATGGGTTATTTTTCGGTAGAGAATGTAAGATACTGAGCATCATATTGCAGAAAGATCCCACAAGTGTTACTTTTAATTACGATGATTATTACTCAAATTAAAAGAGAAAATGAGACAGATGCACATATGTGCCAGAGATTATAATAAACAACAAAGAACAAAGAATACTATGACAGAGAAAAGAACAGGAGATCAGGGGGAGCGTTGCACCTGGTGAACTGTATTGTAGTAGTGTACACCCATGGATAATTGTAAGGTTTTAGCATAGAGAAGCTTCCTTCATCATAGGGCTTATACTATGACAGTATTGGGAAGCTATATACCTATAGTATGAAGTGGAAATCGTCAGTTACATTAATCTCGGAGAACTTTAGGGGAAATATGATGATGACAGAGATTGGCACATTTATCGGTAAGGTATTGTAAAGAAAAGTCAACAAGTTTTGGAAGAAGCGATCAAGAATATATAACTGTAGAGCAAGACTTAGATGGCATGTTAGAAAGCTTAGTAATTTGAAAGGCCGAGTTGGACAGTTAACAAGAGATGAGACATATAGGGAACGTTGTGTCTTAAATTTTGTGGGTGAACTTAGTAGAATAATGTTCGGGATATTAGGTGGATATCATGCCACCTGTTTCAAATAAATGATTGATTTTACTGAAAATGAACAGAAGCAGTTGCTTACGTTGACCAAAGAGCAAAGGCAACTTCGACAAGTTCCAGTCATACAGTACCTAGCCTAGCACGTAACTAGCAAATGATTGTTAAAAGTATGGAGAAGCTCCACAGGTACATGAGTGACTATGCTAACACCACTTATCAGAAGATAGCGCACTTAGGTGTGATCACTACTGAAAATGGACAATTAATACAGTTGGTGTCGATATACACTAATTCTGAAAGGTAATGAGATGCTAATTTTTGCCAAAGTAAATACACAGAAAGAAATATTGGAACCTCATTTAACTGAGCTAGAGCGGATACTTGAATTTAATTATGCATGATATTAAAGACAAGAAGTTGCCAGCTGCTCTTACTTAACAGGATGGATTCCAGTTATTAATCATAATTGATGTTGATATGTCTGCATCAGGCCATGTATTACGTACTGAATGTCCCATTAGTGGAAAATGACCTGTTTAATTTCTACAGAATATTACCCCCTTCTGAAGATGGTGGAAGTCAAAGTTTATTCATCATGTCGATACAACCAGAGAAAGATTGTTTATTAACTGATGAATCCAAGTAGGAGTGTGCTAAACGGAGTAACAGACAACTGTTGTATAAAGAGATACGTCGCGCTCGCAAAATTTGTAAGAAAAAGTTGTTTTAAGATCCATGTATAATCACAAAACGCGTGAAGCCAGGTTGTTGTAACAAGTATGGGAAATTCCTAACGGTTGTATTAAGAACTTTGTGAAACTAAACGATAATATTTGGAATGGTTTCTCGTTCATTCTATCGGAACAAATAATAAGAATTAATTTGACCGGTGTAGACATAGTGTCAGCTTTAAATGTGGAGATTGATTGCTGTATAATAAGCAAGAAAAGAGGAACATTTCTGAGTCAAAGTTAGATATTCCGTTGGAAGAGGACATGGTCTTCCAAGAGCAGCACAGTTTCTTAGAAAAACATTGATATTATTACTCGTTCTGGTCTTATTTAGGATTTGTAAAACTTACTATTACTTTTACATGTTGTTTGTGCAGACAGTGCAAATGGTTTAGAGATTGTTTGAAGTATGAGTGGAAAGACGTGAGCTTTTATTGTTTTGCCAGAGTGTGCTTGAGGACAATCGTAATAAACACAAGAGAAAGGATTTGAGATTACATGAATTCATAGTAGTAATCCCCTGTGGCCAACTAGAGCAAACAGTGAAGAGCTTGATAAAGGATCCATTACGTTTGAACGCAATGAGGAAAGTGCATCGTCCAACTCCATGCAGGACTAAAAGATAATGGAAGGCATTGCAAAACTCCCGTAGTACGTTAGAAATTAGTATTGTTAATCGCACAAGGAAAATGTAAACACGTATCTTGTAAGGGTGTGAGTACCATTTCAGGTCAGTTATTATAATCCTGGTATGCAGTGTTCAGTAATGAAGGGTTTACGTACATATACTGAGAGAAAAAGAAACAAATAAATACTGACGTGTTATATGTACCTGTAACCAAGGAAAGGGAGATAAAATTCTTTCCCCTATGTATATCTGTTTTGTGGAAAACGAAATAAAATTTTAGCACATGATTTATATTAATTTTTCAAAGTATATGCATATGCAGTGAAAAATGTAACAATGTTTTACATTGATGTTTGTATGTTTATGTAAGCGTAGTGTAAAACGAAAAAATGATTTTTATTGACGTTTACCTGTGTATGTGGGCAAAAGCGGAAAATGTATTTTACATAGTGCCAAATGTAAAAAGGACTGATGTGATTAACCAAGAATGTATACGTCATTTTTGAACAAAAGTATTTTAACTACAACAGAAGCCAGATTACAGATTCGTTGCAATGAGATTGTCAACAAATTTTTCCCGTGGGGAGTAAATAAATATATTGACGATATACGTATTACTTGTATATTGTAAAGCTTAAGGCTATTGGAAGCCATGACGGCACTCCAAGATAGAAAATCAGACGTTCAATGCAAAGAGCTGGCAGAGTGTTAGCGTTTAGTTTACCAGAGGTAAACAGTAGCGCTACAGCGCTGAGAATTGCATACCCTCTGGGCAGCTGTCCCAGAGTCGAAGTTTCACTTCGGTGAGTTAACTGGTAGTTCCATCCTCCACAAAGACGCTGTTGCAAGCCGTTACTGTAGAATAAGAAGACAAATAGGCACTTCTTAGCAGAGGGAGAAAGCTTGATACTTGCTCCTGAGAAACGCAACGTTAATAGATTTATATAGGTTAGGGATGGAAAATGGGAAAAACTGCTGAAACAGCGGTCCCCACTCACAAGAGGCCTCAGGGTGGGGCGAAGTGGCGTAAAACAGAGTTATTGCTAGCCATAATAGGAAGGACAGAGACACTTGGCCTTAAGGTCAACGCTGTCGCTACCAAACTTGGAGTCTCGTAATGTAAGGGACAAAAACATCTCTATCTACCGAGCAAGAGAAGCCTATAAATCTGAATGTGGTTTGCCAGAGGCATCCTGGAGATGCACAGCCGCGTATCATATTGTTCAAAGCCTGTAAAGTGCTGCTCTATTGCTGGGCCGTCTATAGAAATGGAGATATAGTGTGGCGCCACAATTCTATGAAAACCATGTTTTTGTATAAGTTCTCAGTCAGGTCGTTGGGGTGCCAACTCTGTGTCGCTCGCCGGCAGCTACCGTAAGTAGCGGAAAATCTGTTATCTCGTCTGGAGGACTGCTGTCAGAGTTCATACTTTACACTACTGTTAGTGATTGCTGTATCTGTTGGCTCTCACCCCACAGACTCAGGCACTGACTTTTGTTGTGTAGTCAGTTATATCGTTTGTATTTTCTCATGTTCAGAAATAAGTGTTAAGCAGATACCTGAGCTCTTCGAGTTTCATGCTGTGAGCATCCTATCGAGTCTTAAAACACGTGCCTCTCACGGGTGACCTGTGACAGTGTTTTGCGCTAATTGAAACACTCAATCTCCCATCACTGAGAGTTTGCCTTCCTGCAATTGTTTCTAACCAAATGGGAACTGTTGACCGATCTGAACCCCCCCCCCCCATTTTTCCTTTACCCTACGTTCAGACATGACAGTAGATCCTAAATTCAGCTCTGTGGGACTCACTTTGTTATTTCCCACCAGTCAATAAAATTTTCTACCCTTCCAACATTCTTTGAGTTATTCAGTGCAACTCTTTGCCATCTGGATGTTAAATAGGATTCAAACCAGTTTTGTGTAAAGCCATAGAGTCCATAAACCTCGAGTTTTTTTTAAGAGTGTGATATACACAGTCCAATGCCTTGGAAAGATCAAAAATTGCAACTGGCGATATTTTATTATTTACGGATTATGGATGAATGTACGAATAGCGTTCTCAGTTGAACAAACCCTCTGCAATCCAGACTATGATATGCTTAGTAAAATGTTTCTACTTAGAGGCGAGACTATTCTTTTTCAAATAGTTTTGAAGAAAGATTTCATGACGATAATTACTTATTTCTTTCTTGTCACCATTCTAATGAAGATGTTTCACAGTTAGTCTGTCTGGAAAAATACCCTGTGCCAGTGATGCGCTATATACATCAATTAAGAATGAATATAATGTCATTAGGATCATTATTTTAATGCCGTTTTACATTGCACCCAGCTGTACACCGTTCCTTGGAGACACAGTTGAGTATTCATGTCGATACAACAATAAATCTGGCAATTCCAGTCACGCTGTGCTCATGGCTATGTCCAAATACTAGCCTCGTTTCTACCATTTGGTAGCGTCTTGCGTCTCTTATCTTACTGCGCTGATCCCATACAACCGACTGGGATATGCATGCCATGACGAACATAAGCGACAATAAGAAGACCGTTAGTAGAAGTTCCACATCATTTACAGAACTCCAAAGCAACCAGTAGGATTCTTTTGAAGGAATGACTAATGGTTTGCTCGGTGAGCTTACGATTAATCATTTCTCATAGCTGGTTAACGGTTTTCACCATATCCTTTATTATTTCTTACAAATGTCGACGTTGCACTGGTGCAAGATTCAAATCTTGAATTTTTGCAGATAATGCTAGTATAGGGGAGTAATTAACCTGGCAATGGTGTGTAGTGGTGTGGTATACCCCTTATAAGGTATTTCTTAAGTTATAGCTACATGGCACATCACACTGCATTGTGGTTCCACGTAGCTGCTACCACATGTCAGTAGAGTGATATAACAGTGTTTTGTGGCATTAGTTGAGAACAGGACTTCGTCAGATGATGCTGAAACAAGTTTGAGCGTACTGGGGTTGTGAAACCTCAACACATCACTCATATCCCATAAGAAGGAGAAGTCAAGGTAGGCATTTCATTGCATTTTTGTCCGTATTATGCATGTCAGATTATATTTGATCATGTAATTAATAGCAGATATTGTTATATATGGACAGTTATGGACCAGAAGGGGGTAAACTGTGATCATGTACCTGATGTGAGGCCACTTAATTCCAGTGATGGAAACAAAGAGGATGCTATTATTGCATGATCACAACACATCATCACAGCAGGAAGAAGATGAAAACAACGACGACGAGGTCAGTGATTGTTATTATCTTGGAGATGATGGAGCGAGTAAATCGAGAAAACAATTTACACGATATAATGTTAGAAGAAGATTGTGCAATGTTATGAACCACCTTCCAGATATCGTTGGTGAGGCTAAACAGTGTGCTACACCATTGGAGTGCTTCAATATCTTTATTTTTTCTGATATTATTGAACAAGTTGCTTTGTTTATGAATAAGAAAGTGGAGAGTCAGAGCGAGAAGTATTCACAAAAACTTCTAAAACCTACAATGAAACACAAAATGATGACAATGGGCTCTTGTATTTGGCAGGAACCTATAAGGGCAAGTAGACTAAATTGGGAAGACCTTGTGGCATGTGATGAGACTGGTATAAAGATTTTTTGGGCTGTTATGTGCATCCAAAAATTCAGATTACTATTTAATTGTCCTTGGTTTGATGCCCAAATACTTGAGCAGCCATGAAGGAAACAGAAACATTGGCTCCAATTAGAGACGTTCTTGACAAGTTTCTAACCATAAGAAACATTTCCCTGTCAGTGAATATGTTACATTGGGTGAGAAAGTTGAAGCATATGTCCCACTATTTGTAACTGGTATGTGACTAATAATGAATAAATAATAAAGGATTTTATAATTGTCAGTATATACTAATTATGTAGAATAATATTAATCCATAGTAATAATTTATAGTTTATTGAACCTCCAATTTCGGTTTTAAAATGCCCAAAATATATAAAAAGCTAGAAGGGTGTACTACACCCCACATCATCAGCAGTCGATGAAAGCTAAAACAGTTGTTAAATTGTGACAACATACAGCCCATGAATTTCAGTACTTTTTACAGAAAGTTTTATATCTACTGTTTTTGTGCATTATCGATGGAATGTGAGCCCAAGAATACATCTGAAAATTATCTTGCAGAATCACAATCTCCTATAATAGTGCAAGAACAGCTGAGTGGTTGGAGAACCAAAGACAGAAACACCATCCAAAGTAGAGTTCAAAGGTGAAGTCCACAGACAAGAGATGTATCAGCAATAAAATGGTGCAAATGGCTCTGAGCACTATGGGACTTAACATCTCAGGACATCAGTCCCCTAGAACTTAGAACTACTGAAACTTTACTAACCTAAGGACATCACATACATTCATGTCGGAGGTAGGATTCGAACCTGCAACCGTAGCAGTCCCGCGGTTCCGGACTGAAGCGGTTCCGGACCGCATGGCCTCTGCAGCCGGCTGGATCAGCAATAACTTTGTACTGCAGATAGCGAACACTGGGCAACAGTTGGTGATATGCATGCTGTCTTTGGCGAGACGGTGGTTACCACATCTCGGCAGCAATTGGTTGGCTAACATCCTGAGAACTGCATGCAGTAGGAGATGTGGTTCTGCAGATGGCCACACTCATTTGGGTTTCGGCGGTCTATAAAATGAAGAATCGACACTTCTACAATTTCAGCATCACAGGACACACTGAGTACAATACAAAGAACATTACTGTAGTCTGTTATAACACTACAGTACAAGCAGTAGGACATGTTCAGTACTTGCCCTTACAAACAGACCAACCTGAACTGGATTAGAGTTAACCATGCATCTCACTTCTGTTACGTTGAAGTATGCACAATTACAGTTCTAAATCATTGATAAAATTGAGAAAAGCTTATACTGTATATTTCTACTTCTAATATGCTACATAGTCACTTGGGTGAGGGACAGAAACTTATGGAGCCAAAATTTAGTGATTAATGTGCTGTTATGCCAGGTTTGTAAAATAAGATTAAGTCATGAGTGTTTTTCTAGTTGTCTAACAGGGTAACAATTTATTAAACTAATGTCACAATTTTTAGATCAAAACTTAGAAAACTATTTCATTAACAGTGAATATTCCTACTTGCTACTTCAAAACTTTTTCACATTCATCCACATGTAATAATTCATTAAGAGGTGACACAGAAAAACTTAAAAAATATTGCACTGTTTTGTTTACAAAGAAAAAACACATTAGGGAAATTCATAGAAATGAACAGAATTTTATTGCTGCTAATTTAATGAAAAGAAACGTGTCTTCTAATATGTACTTTTTTAAATTGTCAATGACGAATGAAAGCACTTCATAGTTGACAATCATAAATAATGTTTGTTAACACACTGCACCAACAATTTTTCGGACAATTTCCTTGCAACAATGTACACAGGAAATGATTTGTTGTAATTTATGTAAAATATGTTAACAACAGTCAAATTAAAGACCCAACTTATGAATATGATAATAACATGCACATATCTCAGAAGATTTTTAGGTTTTGAAATGTGCTAAAGCACAATCATTGCCACAAGATAATGGCATCATGGTCAAAACAGAATACTAGGTCATAAATAATTATATAGCGAAAATTCTTCATAATGAATGAAAAACTGTTACTTTTAATTTTGGACATGTTTCTTACAACATTAATTTCTAAATTTCAAAACCGCATTATTTCAGTTTTTACCATATTTGTTCCACTGAAGCTCTGTGTGTCCTACAGATCTGAAATTGTAGCTGTTCACATAAAAAAGCAAATTAATATAATTACATATACCTACCTCTGAAGATAAATCATGTCAAGATGAAGATAAAATAATTTAAATAAACACCAAAATCACTTTTCAAGTAAGTCACATTTAGTTGTAGAGACAATCCTTGGGGCCAGAGATTACACGTATAAAGAAAATTTTTCTTTGCCAGTTTCCCATTGTCATGACAATAACAGCAGTCAATGAACTGAATAAAAATAAACTTTTTTTACTTAAGAGCAAAATTACTTTTCATTTCACATAACACTTCACTCACAAGTTGTGTAGTTTGGTTATTTCTTAATATTCACTGTGGCTCGCCATAACCAATTTATACTTGTATGTTCAGTGACTTCATACATTAAATTAATTTCAGTTTAAATCTCTAATACAAAAATTATAAAGCAGAGTACTAGATCCTTACATCTAAAAGATATTATAATTTTGTTTAATTCTGCTTGTTGATGGAAATTTTTCTTGGAAACATTTGACAGTAGTAAATAGACAATAATCATTCTGCATGTCAACATGTAGCAGGTATGTGCATATAAATGTTTTGGTCTTCCAAACTCGTCTAATCACCAACAGATGAAATTTCATTGCTTAATTTTGCTTACAGATCCTTCACTCAACCTTTTAACTTTAGAAATATATGACAAAGAACTAGTGAAAAAGGTTATAGACACTATGTGTAGTATGCTGTATGGATAAATGCTGTAAGAATTTGATGTGTTACCTGATACTTTCTGTATGACTATTATAAGAAAATGAGCTATAAATCTAGATTAGCAGTACGTATAATTTTCATGTCTTTTGTCATTATCAAAATATGTCTTTTTTTAAAATGTGTATTTGATTGCAACAGTAGAATGGAAAATGACTGTGGAATGCTTACAAGTACAGAAAGGTGCCACGTACATAGCACCACATGTAACAACTGATCAGAGCACATTAAATATTTTTGAGATAAAAGATTGGAGATAAAGAGTTGTTATACAATTTCGTCTACTCTACTGAAGAGTATCTTAAAATATACTCAATAGTGGAATACCATACTTTATAGTTTTCAGTCATTCTACTGCATTGCACTGAAATGTATTGATCATATGTACATACATAAAAACTTGTTCCATAGATCATGAATACAACATTTCATAATGACATGGAATGTGTCACTTTAACATAATCTTTCTTTACACAAAATAATTAATAATTTTTTTTTTAGAGCTACTACTTCATATCTAAGGATTTGTCTATTGAGTAGAAGGAGTTATCATTCAGAAATTTTTTATTTGCTTTTAAATGTTGGTTGGCTATCTGTCAGACTTTTGTGATAGCATAATTCATCCCTTTCTGTGCCAAAGTGAGATTTAGTACAGAACAGTATAGATCACCATTATTTCTAGTGTTGTATCTGTGCACTTTGCTGTTATTTTTGAATTGGTTTGGGTTATTAATGACAAGTATCATAAGTTAATATATGTGTTGCCAATGTAGTGTAGAATATCCTGAGTTCCTTAAATAAATGTCTGCAAGGTGATCTTGGGTGGGCTCCAGCTATTATTCTGGTTACTCACTTTTGCGCAATGAATACTTCCTCTGTTAACAACGAATTGCCTCAAAATATGATGCCATATGAAAGCAGTGAATAAAAATAGACATATTAGGCTAATTTATTGATATGTTTATCACCAAAATTTGCAATAACCGTAATAGCATAACTACCTGAACCTAACTGTTTCAGCAGATCATTGATGTGTTTCGCCCAATTCAATTTTTTCATCAATGCACACACCAAGAAATTTTGAGTAATCTGCCTTAGCAACAGACTTCTATTCAGAGTCTATATTTATGAATGGTGTTATGCCATTTTCTGTACTGAAGTATATAAACTGTGTTTTCTCGAAATTTAGTGAGAGTCAATTTGCAGAGAACCACTTTAATTTTCTGAAAGATATTACTTGCAATTTCCTCAGCTGATTCTTGCTTGTTTGGTGTGATTAGTATACTTCCATTATCAGCAAAAAGAACTAGCTTTGAACCTTCATGAACATAGAGTGGCAAGTTGTTAGTATATATATTAAGAGCAATAAGGGAACCAATAATGAACCCTGTGGGATACCATTCATGATACTTCCCCAGATAGATGACTCTGCTAGTTTTGGCAGACTATCTGTTCTGTTAATTTCAACCTTCTGCATTCTTCTATTTAAATATGAATTAATCCATTTGTGCTCTGTCTCCCTCATACCACAATATGCAAGCTTTCCTAGAAGAATTTCATGATTCACACAATCAAAAGCCTTTGAGAGATCACAAAGTATCCCAATAGGTGATGTTTGGTTATTCAGTGAATTTAGGTGTTTCAACAGAAAATGCTATATATGCTTTCACTGATCAAATTATTAACAATAATTTGATCAGTGATAGCATATAAAGCACTTTCTGTTGAAACACCTTTCTGAAAACCAAATTGACATTTAGCTAGTACTTCATTTTTACAAATATGTGATGCTACTCTTTAACACATTAATTTTTCAAGAATTTTGGATGAAGCTGTCAGAAGTGAGGCTGGGCAGTGGTTGTTAGCATCAAATCTATCCCCTTTTTATGCAATGGTTTTACAATAGGGTGTTTCAGTCTATCTGAAAAATGCCCTGTTTCAGTGAGATACTACAAACTACACATACTTACTTGCTGGGAATAAGCTTTTAGTACTCTGGCGAAAGTGTGATTAATTCCATGTGAGCTTTTACTTTTGAGTGAATTTATTATTTTTCTAATTTCAGTAGGAGGCGCAGGTTGAATTTCAGTTTTATCAAATTGTGTAGGCTCTACCTCTTCCATATGCTGCCTTGCATTTTCTAATGAATAGGTGGATCCTACTTTCTCTACAGCACTTAAAAAATGATTACCCAAATGTTTTTTATTTCTGGCTTCTTGTTAACAAACTTTTCACTGTGTTTGATAGAAATACATTCTTCCTGTGTTCTCAGATACCCTGTTTCCCTTTTAACAATATTTCAATTTTTAATAATTTTATTATCAGATGTACTAATCTCAGACATAATGCACTTACTTCTGGACTTTTTAATAACTTTTCTTAATACAGTGCAGTACCTTTTATAATGTATCGCTGTTTTGGGATGATTACTCCTAGCTATAAGATACATTTCCCTTTTCGGTTTACAAGATATTTTTATCCCTTTAGTCAGCTATGGTTTTTTATATGGATTTTTACAATTATATTTTACTGTTTTCTTAGGGAAACTGTTTTCAAATATATTCACAAAGGTATAGTCAAAATGTTAAATTTTAAATTATTATCATGTTCCCTGTGCACCTCATCCTAGCCTAACTGTTGCAAATCCTCACTAAAATTTTGAATTGTTAAATCTTTAACTGAAGACACTACTTTGGAGGACTATTTTGCATTACTGTATGGGGCTATGTCATATACTGTAACTAGATGTGCATCATTACTAGACAGACCGTTCTTAACAGGAGAAGTTTTTATTTGATTTAGTTTAACTTGGTCTATGAAAACATTATCTATCAGTGTGTTGCTTTCTTGCATCATCCAAATAGAAAAATCAATAAATGATGTCAAATTGAAAGAACCAAGTAATACTTCAATGTCAAGCTTTACTCTGTCAGAAAATCTACAATAAAATCCCAACAAACAATAATTTGCATTCCTCTGGCTGACAGATAGCACAACAAAGAATCCAAGTTTTTCAAAAATAGTTGAAAATATCCCAGTGGGGAACTATATATGGCTACAATTATAAAAGTGCCATCAGTTAGTTTAAGCTCACATGCACATGCTTCTGCACGTTGCTCGATGCAGAATTTTGTAGTTTCCAAATGTTTTGCTGTACAACAGATTTTAACATATTTGGCAACTCCTCCTTTCTCCATAATGTCTCTATTTACATGTGCTGAAAGCTTATATCTACCTAATTTATCATTTCCATACCTGTGACTACATGCTGTTCAGACAGGCATAGCACATCTAATACAACCTCAGCTTCTAAATCTTCTAAACAAAGAAGAAGTTCATTTACTTTGTTTTTTAATCCCCTTATATTCTGATGCAGTATATTAACATTATTTTCCACTGTGCTTTTATTTGAATCTAGTGACATATTTACATTATTTTTCATTGTACTGTTACGAGAATCTTGTGATATTTTCATATCTCTAGTATCTGCCTGTCTGAACTTCTCATTAAGCTTAATTTCAATCAATCTAAGATGACTGGACACTGATCTTAGTCTAAAAAAGTACTACCATGGGTTTCAGTGCCACTCCCCCCCCTCATACAGATTTCCTATTGAGATGCAGGCGATGCCTTGTGAAGTCCCACCTACCAATAACTTCAACAGGAACCGAACCTATGCCTGACAAAGTAGCTGCCCAATGCAGCTGATCTAGCTCGAAATTGACCCTCCTGACAGATCTGTTCAATTGGGGCTGATCATACTACATGAAGTCAGGAACCAAGCCAACATTTGTATGACTCGTTGCAAAAGCTATTTTTACCAGGTCACACTCGATATTGTTGTCCAGATCGCTATCAATACTGTTTCCCACTCAACTCTCTGCGACAACATGATCCTGCTTAGTAAAACCCTTGCACAATGATCATACATCCTCTATCACTTGGCTAAGGCATGCACTGGGCTTGAAAATACTTGTGACCTGGTACCTGTCACCTAATTTTTCCTGCAGGATCCGGCCCACACCTCTTCCATGGCTATTACCTAACAAAAGAACTTTCCTCCTACTTTCTACTTTTTTGCAACAGTTCGTTTCCTAGTGAAAAACTATTGAGTGCTGACTACACTTACATCTACTGGAGCCTCTTCCGTAGTTGACTGAGGCACCGAGGCAAATCCACTGTTTGTGCAAATCCACTGTTTGTGCCAATTATGAATCTGTCAGATAGGATTCTCTTTCTGTGGCCCCTGTTCCTTGCTACCACTTCCCACCCATCTTCACCATACACCCCCCCTTAACCTCATCAGTTCCTCCCTACACTGTCCTTCATATTGAAGGGCTCTAATCTTCCCTTCCTGTTCCTCTATTTTCCTATCCCTTGAAAATAATTTGCAATACCATTTTTGTATCCAAGATGCTCCTTTTGATGGGATCCAAAGACCAGCTTTTTGGTTAATTTGTACACACTGTTCATTTTGTGCACCCATAGTGAAGACATTAATGAGTGTATTGGTGAGTAGTCCCAAAATATGACACCCTATGATAGTATGGAATGAAAGTTAAAGACGTTTGTCAGCCTTACTATTTTTATAGCATCTCCCTCTGACATTTTCATGAAAATGAATATATAATTTGTGATTCCAAAAGTTTTCCTCCCAACTAAAATTATTATCAAGTCTTAAAAGAAGGAATTTAACAGTATATCTTTTGTATTCATATGTTCAATGAAAACCTCTTGCTGGTTTTGATGTGCAGGAGGTAAGTTTTCAGAGTTTCATGATGGTTAATTTGACAACTTTATTAATAGTTCTTTGTGAAACTACATTGATTTACTAGATACCACAATGTTCATATTGTCAGCAACAAAATAAACCTATCATCTGGTAATGTTACAGGTGAAAGATCATTGATGTGCACAGGAAGAAAGCAAGGAGCCTAATATGGAACTTGTGCTGTGATATATGTAATTAGTTTCAATCAGAAGAAGACTGATAGGTGAATACAACACTCTTCCCTTTTGTTACACCTTGTTTCCTGTTAGCTATGCTCCCAACCATTCTGTAGAATTTCTTGTGTGATGATAATATTCAAATTTGATTATAACAAAGTTCTGATTTATAGAATCAAATCCCTTTTACAAACTACACAATGTTACAGTAGCTTGAATTTTATTGTCTACTAGATTAAATAGTCTCATTGTCTGTGTCAATACCACACTCAGCATCAGAATTCTTTAGCAATCCAAAATGTGATTACAACATATATTAATTCATTGTTTAATGACCAAGTTGTTGTCAGATGGTGAATAAGCCACTTATAAGGTAACTGCTCTTAAATTTTTGAGAATATTGATAAAAAATAGATGGTAGTTTAATACAGTGCTCGAGCTTTAATATGTAACACAATGCACTGTAAGATTCCAAAGCGCATGTACGAGTATATTCCCATGCAAGAATAACAGACACCACAATCGTCTGTCTTACCTGGAGGCTCATGGCCAAAACATCAAATTATTTGTTTGTAAGTGGCAGTCAGTAATTTCTGAAACACATGACGAAAACTGCAGCCCCTTCCTATTACTACAATTAAACTGGGGATACATAGTCTCTGGTAATTGCCTTTCTAGAGAAGAGCATGAATACACAACACTTTACCATCGAGTATGAATCTTGCCCTCCACTGGCTTCTTATACCGTTGATGTATGACGTATTACTAACATTTCGCTATGATGTATTTACGTTAGTGACATTGACGCTTTCGGAGTGATGTCAACTAGTAAGATTTGCAATAGATCGTGAGCCACCTGAATAAATCGATAAACATAGTTGATCGTTACTGCATCTTTCAGCAATTCATTTCCATCGTCACTGAAGTTATGGACTTCTCTGTTTAGGAGGGCAGTAGTATACCATATGGATATGTATTCAAACGGAGGCACAAACAAAAAGGTGAAGATTGGATGACTGGTTCTTGCAATTTGGAAATGATTGTGCAGTCTTATTATTTAAATATTCATCTTAATTTTTCATCGATCCGTACTCCAACTCTATGGGGAACATTGAAGTACGAGCTGTTATTAGTCTACTTTAATCATGATCTGCAAGGGAATGATGTCATGTCTAAAGGACGAGGAACGATTAGGATGTAAAGTTGCATCGATAACGAGGTCGTTAAAGACAAAAAAAGCAGCTCTGATTGGAGCGTAGTGGCAAGGATGCGGCCCTGGCCTTGTCAAAGGAATGAACTTGGCTTTCCCAATAAATTTCGTGAATAAACTGATGTAAACATGAATCTGGTGCAGGAGATTTGAACCCTCCCCCCCCCCCCCCCTTTCAAGCAGAATGCAACTGCAGTGACTTCCTAATGCACTATACTGCTTAGTAAAATTCCCAGATTTTTTTATGTTACAGGTGAGTGAATTGTGATTAGTATCTTAGCTATTGGCTGGTATCTTCTAAGAATTTCACTCAGTTTTATGGACTCTTTATCTTATTGCATCCACCACACCGCGAAGAGTGAGGTTTAACGTAAGAGACGAAACAGAAGCTAAGAGTGCAAGAAGGTTGCTTGTGGAGATCGGTGGGGCCCTTTTAAAGGAACAATTCCCTCATTCACTTAAAACAGTTGGGGAAACCACTGAAAACTTAAATATGTGTTGCATAAAGAACACCTGAATCTCATTCCTCCCATCTACGCAAAATGAGGGATTTGCAGTTTAAGTTACTGGTGAGATCGTTATTATATAAAATTCTACTACGTTGATTACAAATCCTCCATAGAAAACCAGAATTTATAATACCCTTCCCACAATGATATACTATATTTTTCCGTAATTGCAAGGTCACGTATTAACGTCCACTTTCTATTTTACTTTTTAGTACTGTACAATCCTTTTGACAGTGTATAAACACCAACTTCGTGGTATTATCTATCTTCATTGCTTTTAGGATAAGTGCAAAAAGTCCACATTGTTTCACATAGACGTTTGTGAACCGCAAGTTAACACCCTGGGAAAAGGCCAGTTTGTGGGTAATGCGCAGTATATGTCCAGTGTTACAAAATGAGGGAGCCATATAAAAGTATACTGTTGGGAACCCTCTTATTACCTTTTACTTAGTGGAAACTATGCACTATTCAAAGAAATGTGTGTGTGTGTGTGTGTGTGTGTGTGTGTGTGTGTGTGTGTGTGTGTTGTGATAGAGAGAGAGAGAGAGAGAGAGAGAGAGTGAGAGAGAGAGAGAGAGAGAGAGAGAGAGAGAGAGATACGTGCGTCCATGTTCGTAAGCATATTACCCTGCATAAAACGGAGAAAAAAACATGTCTGGAACCACATGGACTACGATTTTGAATGTAAAAGAGACTAACCATCGTGTATAGCATTAAACGTTAAGTGCCCAATACTGCGCCACTCTTCTGGCCCAGACGAATTAAACAATATACTTGGGAAGTGAGATTTTTTACAAAACAAATCAGACTTCTGGCCAGTGCAACGTTTTAAGTCTAATGTAGAGTTTATGACAACTTGGTGTAAGTGCATTCACTTGCACTGTGGAAAGTAATTGGATTTATATACTCAAAAAGTACAGTCTCTCACTTTTAGTGCGACAGGTTCCAGAAATAAACTGCGGAGAGACGTGCCGCTATTGAGACTTCTGTAGGTACAACGACTAAGCAAATGACATATTCTCAATGTCTCTGAGATGTAGCTTTTTGAAGTAGTTGACAATTTTTCTCAGTGAAAATATATTTACCGGTTTTAACAGGTCAGCTAGATGGGCTGGGTAATGTAAGTTTGGGCTCAGTTGAGACCAAGTGCATTCGGTGAACCATTTTCAAACTTTATTGAAAAGACAGTGTTTGTAAATAAAACTGAAACGCTGTAGAACAGCACGCAATTTAAAATAAAAATTCAACAATTTAGAAATTTAAGTGATTTAAAACAACAAGTTAACAATTTTGAAGTACAAAAAAAAGTTTAAAAATTGAGACATTTCGAGATGCAAACAATTTGAAGTGACAGCATAAGAACTAATAAATTTTAAAATGAGCAACACCTCGGGTAGGGATAATATTAACTAGCGCCAGAAATGATCTTGAAGGAACACCACAAATCAGGGCGTTGAAGGAAAATGTTAAAATCAGTTACAGCAGCAATATGAGAATGACGGCTAAAATATGTCACTCTACATGACCACCGTAGAAATTAATGCTGGCAGAGTCCTCTTCTCAGAGTCTGGCAGGCGCCACCTATCTGGTGGAGGTGTATAGCGGACGATTTAACGTGGGCGGGCCGCTACTAAAAGTGAGCGTGCAGGGTAACGGCACATGAATAAATTACATAAATGACACAACCAGTGTATACTGCAGATGATGTAGACAGCTGCTCCACTGATAACAGCAAATAATGTCTGTTTTACGCACAGGCAATGATTAGGAGCAATAATACATTCAAGAAATTAAATGGACAACATGCCATGAGATTGAAGAATCTGTACGGCGAAAACCATTGATAACTATTGTTCATGCAACATTCTCCTTTCAGAGCAGTCCAATTATTACCATATGTCCGTCTGATCATGCAACACAACGTACGAGGGGCGCTCAGTAAGTAATGAAAAATGTTTTTTTTCTGTAAACAGGTTGATTTTATTCAGGATTCCAATACACCATAATATTTCCCACTCTTTTGACTACAAAACCCTACTTTTCAAGATGATCTCCGTTCAGTGCAACGGCCTTACGCCACCTTACTGTGAGGCCCTGCGTGGTACCACTCCACTGCTCAACTCGGAATCGACGTCTTGCTGTATCAATAACCTACCCATCGCCCATGTACTGCTTCCCACGGAGTGCATCCAACAGGCGGAAGTCGGAAAATGTGAGATGATTCGGACTGTAGGGTGGATGAAGAAGAACAGTCCATTGAAGTTTTGTGAGCTTCTTTCAGATCCACAGATATTTGTAAGGCCTTGCGTTGTCATGGAAAGAAGAAGTTCTTCTGTATTTATGTGGTTGAGGTCGTTTTTCGGTTTCATGAGGGTAGCGCAATACACGGAGGACGTCAAACAGAATAGCCCCTCCAGAGTAGTAGAACACTGTTGTCATTGCTTTTCCGGCAGAGGGTGCAGCTCTGAACTGCTTCTTCAGAGGAGAGGTGATATGACGGCGGCACTTAGTGCATTTCCGTTTGTTCCGATCTGAAGTGATGAACCTATGTTTCTTCCCCTGTGACGATCTTCGACAAAAAATTGCCACGATCAGCCTCGTAAAACGCAAGCAAGTCCACAGTGCTGATCCTTTGTTGCTCTTCATGGTCTTTCTATTAAACGGCGACAGACCCATCGGGAACACACCTTTGAGTATCCCAACTGGTGGACAAGTGTGTCAGCACTACCAAAAAAGACGTTGTTGATCAGCGAAATGTTTGATTATGATCCGTAGATCACCTGGAATGAGAGTATCCTCTCGTTCCAACATAGCAAGAGTCACAGTTGCGTGCGATCGGCAGGCAAGTGATATTTCGGAGAGGTTCGCGCCACCTTCTTGCGATGCTGACAGACGCCTCGCCCGACGACTCGCCGTGCTTTTGCTCACTGCATTCTGCAAGTGCCTATCAATAGCCGGGATCCTCTGGTTTTCCGCCGAAAGAAACTCAGCTGCCTGCTTGGAGCGCACCTCAGTTACACGCACCACTTTGATGACTATGTAACAGTGCAGCCAGCGACCGGAACTTCATGAAAATATAGGGGCTGAATCGGGATCATTTCGCAATGTCTCACAACAAATTCCTCGTTTTTGCAACCGAAATTAGCCAAGAAACGTCCCTCGTATTTTAATCAGAGTGAATTCCTGATCTATTATTATACATTTTAAAAGGAACGTTGCTTGCTACTGACAGTTGTAAAATATCACTAAGAGCCAGTCGTGTTATATAATGTACAGATCAAGTGTGGCATGACAGCTGCTTAACAGTTTAGAGTATGTATCAAACGAATTCCTCGTCCAGGCCTTGAGGGCAACTTCTCATTCAATTAGCTCCTTGTCTGACATCCTGAGGCTGATTGCACCTCGTACCAGACCTCTCAGCAAGGAATACTCCTTGACAGTGCCGGTAATCGATCCTCGGTCCTTTGCACGGCAGCTATGTAAGCTGGCCACTCAACTACGGAAGTGGACAAAACGTGTGAAAAAAAGTGTGAAAAACTGTGTACAAAAACCATTCAAACGCAAATGCCAGGTCGCTGACTTAATCAAGTATGATCTTCCGTATATGCAAGGAGATATATGAGGGGACTTCAGTAATTAATGGAGCACACTATATTTTGTCGACCAATTTTGCTTGAAAAAATGCGGCCCTTGTGTGCGGGGCCACATGGATTATTCCTTCTTCAACCTCTACAGTTCCATGAAGTACCGATTGGTGACGGCGCTATATGTAGCCTTCAGAATGACATATGTAACGTTAGTGGGTTCGAAACAGAGAGGTGTCATTGAGTTTCTTTTGGCGGAAAACCAGAGCATCGTAGATATTCATAGGCACTTACAGTATGTCTACGGAGACCTGGTAATGAAGAAAAGCGCGGTGAGTCGCTGAGCGAGGTTTCTGTCACCATCGTAACAGGGTCGCGCAAAACTCTCCGAACTCTCGCTTGCACACAAGTGTGACTCTTGCTATGTTGAAACGTGCGGACGCTCTCATTTGAGGTGATCGACGGATCATAATCAAAAATTTCGCTGTCCTTTTGTACGTCTCTGTTGGCAGTGCTGACGGTAGTCCATCCGGTGGGATGCTGCAAGACGTATGCCCACTGATTTCCTCGTCGCCTTTCAGAAGACCATAGAGAGCTACAAAGAACCACCTGTGTGAAATTTCTTGCTCATTATCAGGCTAATAGGGACAACTTTTTGTCAAACATTCCTCAGGAAATGAAACATGAGCTCATCACCTCGAACCGGGAACCTAACGGCAATCAGTGGACTGGCGCCACACCACCTGTCCTTCGAAGAAAACAGTTGAAAGCCGCACCCTCAGCCGCTAAAGTAATGGCGACTGTCTTCTGGGCCTACGAAGGAGTTATTCCGATATCCTCCTTCATGGACCAGAGATCAACTCTGAAGTGGATTGTGCTACCCTCAGGAGATTGATTAAACGACTTCAGCGTGTTCGTTGTCACAAAGATGCAAACTAACTCCTTCTTCTCGATGACAACGCAAGGCCTCACACAAGTCTATGTATCCGACAGGAGCTCAGAGAACTTCATTGGACTATTCTTCCTCATCCACCCTACATCCCGAGTCTCGCACTTTCCGACTTCCACTTGTTGGCCCATTGATGGATCTACTCTGCAGCTAGCTGCTAAATGACGTTGTCTCCAACATCGACCAGTGGAGTGGTACCATTCGAGCATACAAAACCTCCCAGTAAGGCGGCTTAAGTCCGTCGCATTTGACGGGGATTACGTTGAAAAAATTTGGACATTTGGGGTAAGTTCCTTTGGGACCAAACTGCTGAGGTCACGGGTCCCTCGGCTTACATACTACTGAATCTAACTTAAACTAATTTACGCTAAGGACAGCGCACACACCCATGCCCGAGGGAGGACTCGAACCTCCGACGGGGGGAGTCGCGTGAACCGTGGCAAGACACCCAATACCGCGCGACTACCCGCGCTGCTTAGTTGGAAAACAGGGTTTGTAGCCAAAAGTGTGGGGAATATTATGGTATACTGCAATCCTAAATAAAACCAACCTCCATTCCAAAAATGAATTATTGGACGCCCCTCACTATAAATAACCATTATTTGTTCCTAAAACAAAGATGTATTTGTCAACATAACTTCCACTAAGCTCATTGAAGACTCGGCAGAACAGAATACACATATTAATTGTTATAAGATACCAAGCTGGCAGAATGCGGCGGTTGGGAGACTATTTTTAAGTTAATACGTACGTATTTGTCATCGCGACGGCTCATGTAACAGTTTAGTGTGTTTGCACAAGAGTGTGTTTTTGCACGCCACTCATGACCTCTGATGATCCATTTCGTTGAGGGGTAAAATAGTTTCCCGAATAGGGCAAGCATGATAATGCAGCATAAGTTAACACAAAGTTGTAATCACTTTTTCGGCCCATAACTTTATCAATTTTTTCGCTACATCTACAATAGTTCACAAGTTCACTGCAGTTTGGCCTCGTCGTTTGATATTTCGGACACATTTTGATTATGGTTGCACATGACCTTCGCATTATGTTCCAACTTTTCGAAGCACGATTTTAAAATATTTTTCCTTGATGTGTTAGGTCTGGAACGAACAAATGCGGTTCAAATCAAGCGTTCAGTTTTTCATTCACATGCAGCAGGTCACCATGGATATAATTTACGCTATAACACAAGATGCCTGTCATGTCAGCAATCCTATGAAATTTAACGCGACATCCTTTTATCACGGTGCCATGAATCTTATCACCCATTTCTTCAGCAGAAATCTTTATCGAGATCCCTGAATGCAGAAAATACGACCGCGTTTAAATTCATTTATGCAGTACTTAACAGTCTTGAGTACCCATGAACTCCACCAACTCGATATCGGGGCCACAGTGCAGTTTTGTTGCAAAATATGCTTTGTCAGTGAACGATACTTATCTTTATTCACGTTTACGAAACGTTTTAAGTTAGATGTTAAAAAATTACTGCACGTTTTAGCTGTGTGGAAGCTTACGAAAAACCTTTAAAAGAATCTGACTTACTACCTTTCGTGGCACTTATGACTACTTAGGACGATGGCACTAACTCTTTCATGGAAGCTGTTCTGCCTGATAGGCAGGAAAGATCTGCTAAGGTGATTGTAATTGAACACGTTTTTAACGAAGGTAACAAACTCAGAACATAACAATAACACCGCCATAAAGAGAACTACAAGCCTAGCTGTGCACCAGGCTATATTTATCATTAGTAGATCGCCTAAAAATGGAAAAATTGTAGGACAATGTACATGATCTACGAATCAAAGTCAAGACTGAAATTTAAAAAAAAAATGGTTCAAATGGCTCTAAGCACTATTGGACTTAACATCTGTGGTCATCAGCCCCCTATAACTGAGAACTACTTAAACCTAACTAACCTAAGGACATCACACAACACCCAGTCATCACGAGGCAAAGAAATTCCTGACCCCGCCGGGAATCGAACCCGGGAACCCGGGCGCGGGAGACTGAAATTAATAGATATTTATTTGCTCTGGTGACTCACAGGGAACAAAGTTCTCTCAAAATACAGTTAAAAGTGCAGAATGATTATAACATTCTGGGGAAGTGTTCTGGCGTAACCACAAGCGCCGGATCGAAGAGGAAGAACTCAATACCAGAGAAGGCGGTGCAGTGACGTCAGCCAATAGTCCGCTAACAAGGACAGTGCGACGAGAGGAGCTGCCTCCGCAAGAAATGAATATAAACGCCGCCACATTAGTGGACAGTTTTCGCAGAGTATTAGCACGGCCTATGAGAGTGCTATGAGAGCAGTTATTAGTGACGTGTGTCAACTTGGCATAGTCAAGGACTCTAAATTATACAGGGTGAGTCACCTAACATTACCGCTGGATATATTTCGTAAACCACATCAAATACTCACGAATCGATTCCACAGACCGAATGTGAGGAGAGGGGCTAGTGTAACTGGTTAATACAAACCATAAAAAAATGCACAGAAGTATGTTTTTTAACAAAAACCTACGTTTTTTTTAAATGGAACCCCGTTAGTTTTGTTAGCACACCTGAACATATAAACAAATACGTAATCAGTGCCGTTTGTTGCATTGTAAAATGTTAATTACATCCGGAGATATTGTAACCTAAAGTTGACGCTTGAGTAGCACTCCTCCGCTGTTCGATCGTGTGTATCGGAGAGCACCGAATTACGTAGGGATCCAAAGGGAACAGTGATGCACCTTAGGTACGAAGAGACTAGAACAACACATTACTATGAGGGGTGAGGTATACGTACACACGTGGTTTCCGTTTTCAATTACGAATAGAGTGTGTCCCGAAATGTCAGGCCAATAGATGTTCAATGTGGTGGCCATCATTTGCTGCACACAATTGCAAATCTCTGGCGTAATGATTGTCGTACACGCCGCAGTACATCTGGTGTAATGTCGCCGCAGGCTGCCACAATACGCTGTTTCATATCCTCTGGGGTTGTAGGCACATTACGGTACACATTCTCCTTTAACCCCACAGAAAGAAGTCCAGAGGTGTAAGATCGAGAACGGGCTGACCAATTTATGCGTCCTCCACGTCCTATGAAACGCCCGTGGCCCGTGTTTGTTACAACACGCAACTGAACGTCGGAGGTTTCAAGCGTCAACTTTAGGTTACAATATCTCCGGATGTAATTAACATTTTACAATGCAACAAACGGCAGTGATTACGCATTTGTTTATATGTTCAGATGTGCTAACAAAACTAACAGGGTTCCATTTGAAAAAACGTAGGTTTGTGTTAAAAAACATACTTCCGTGGATTTTTGTATGGTTTGTATTAAACAATTACACTAGCCCCTCTCCTCACGTTCGGTCTGTGGAATCGGTTCGTCAGTATTTGATGTGGTTTACGAAATATATCCAGAGGTAACGTTAGGTGACTCACCCTGTATTGCATGTCGCCGATCGCTTGCGAAAACGTTTTGCACATTCAAGTTAAGTACGAGGTGCGTTTGAAAAGTCCGTGCAAAGTCCGAGAGATGGCACCACCAGCGCGTATCGGGGTCATGTTTAGTTAGTAGCATCTTTGGAAACAACGCAGACCTAGTTTAAACCGTATTGGTCTATTTCTTTGTGTTTGGCATGCGTGTGAATCAAGAAAGTCCAGTGATTGTCAAAAAATGGACGAAAAAGAATTTCTTGTGGTGATTAAACATTACTTTATGAAAGGCAAAACGTCTCAGGAGACTAAAGAGGAGCTTTACTAAAATTACGGTGACTCTGCACCTTCGATTAGAACTGTTTATAAGTGGTTTCAAATTCTTCAGAGTGGCCATAGGGCGCAAGTGATGCTGAACATTCTGGACGCCCTGTGGAGGTTACGACTCCAGAAATCAGTGATAAAATCCATGATATGGTGATGGATGACAGAAGAGTTAAGGTGCGTGAGATTTTTAGTTCTATGGGTATGTCGAATGAATGGGTACATAATATTTTGCATAAACATTTGGACATGAGAAAGCTATCACGCTTGACCAAAAACGGAATCGTGGGAACTGTTGCAACGATGGTTTGCAGCTGTTCAGGAAGAATCCGCAGGACTTTAAGCGTCGTTTCGTCGCTGTGGATGAAACATCGATGGATTACTATACTCCTGAGACGAAACAACAATCTAAACAATGGATTACCAAGGGAGAATCTGCACCAAAAAAGGCGAAGACCATTCCTGCGCCTGGAAAGGTTATGGCGACTGTCTTGGGGATTCGCAAGGGATAATCCTCATTGACTATCTGGAAAATGGTAAAACTATTACAGGCGAGTATTGTACGGAAGGGATCAACAAATCAGAACAGCGTTGGACGAAGTGTATAAGTCTAAAAGGAGACTATGTCAAAAAACAAAAAAGGCTTACCCCAAACACGAAGTAGTTTTTATTTCTGCACGGACTTTTCAAGCGCCCCTCGTACTGTCAAATCTGCTTTATTGAAATAAAAGTATTAATGTTATTTGCTTGAGTTGTTGTATGGCATTCCGAGAACGCAGCATCATTTAGGCACCCTATACGAGACGAATGGGCAAGCCCCAACAGGAAGTACCAAAAAGCGTGGAACATTGCAGAAAGTGCAACGAGATCTGCTCGTCTGGGCAGGTAGCGAAATCAAAGGTACCGATACAACAAGTTGCCATAAATTACCACGAAATTGAGTAACACAAGTTGTGAGCAACATAAGGAAGTACTGGGCTACTCCTAATACGGACTGCATACTCGCAATTAAAACAACTTACATTTCTCCAAAATCAGCAATCAGTAACCGGAGAAATGTGACCGTCACGGAGTGTGGCGATCAAATGAGAATGAAAAGTAGATCTTCCTTAACAGCTCTCTGCTCTCAGGAAACTCAACATGGATGAGACTACTCAGTGCTGTCACCAATGTGACAGATGAGAAAATCGCCAGTTTGATGAAAAAGCAGAGGAAAGCTGCAGGAACTTCCAAAATACAGTTAAGAAAATGAAGGATTAGTACTGGGATGGTGCAGCGTCCCGTTGGTTGGTCGACTGCTTCGCGCTAAGCATGATGTTTGGGCGACTCACTTCTGTTGGGTAGACCAAATTTGGGAGCCAAAGCGACAGAACTACCTACGCTGATGAGGTGGCATCTTGTTGCCTTATCCTTTGACGCTTGAGCAGAATAGGCAAACATGTTGTGCTCAGTTTTTCTCTGGTGTTGGCAGAGGTAGTACGTCACCTTATGCCCATGACTGAGAGAGGTGACGGATCTTTTCACAAAAGCATGAAGGATGCTGCACCCTTAGTTGATTGGAAGCTGTCCAGTTTCCAGGGGACCTCCGCCCTTCCTGACGAGATTCGCTGATTGCCTCCAGTCGACAAAGAGAAACTAGAGACAACACCAGGAGAACATCTTCACAGTGAGAAAAATGTAAAGGATTCTTCCAGGCAAATATTCCCGGTACACTCCAAATAAAAGTAACGACTAAATCGTATAGCTGTATGTGACAGTATGGTCACAATGAGTTCGATTGTGCACTGTTCCATTAAGGCCTTATAGAAGCACCGATCTTTTATGAGGCACATTAACCTAGCAGTCAATGAAATTATCATATAACAAAGAAACTCAATGACTGGAGTAATCAAATAAGGGGGATATTAAAGGAACGGCCCTCATCGTAGGTTTAAATTTCACTGTCAGTTTATTCAGATCGATCGCAGAGTTACTGTAAACGATGGCTTTACACAGGGTGATACTTGAACACAGTAAAGTAATAAGAAATCTACTGCTTGAATTATTAGTGCAAATAGAGTATAGCAGGCAGTAACGAATGTAAGCTAGAGGTATTTTACAGAGCACCGAATCGTTAAAACTGAATTGAATGGTTAGAGTTCAATATATCAGTTAAACGTTATATACCGTGACAGATTCACCTTGTCAAACATTCAGTCAACAACAGCTGCACTTGCACTCAATGTTCAGAACATTTCTATGTCCTTTATAGGTGTAAATAAAAACAACCCTATGTTACAGTCAACACATAAAGTTGTGTCGCCCACGGACTGCGCAAAGTTTACCAAACAAACTTATCCACCAAGAACATCATAAGACCACTAAAAATGCTCTATCCTCTCACTTAAGAACTTGGTCACGTGCCGAAGCACTAGAGTCAAGTGAGTGACTTACACCAGACCACGTTCTTATGATTATTCACAGACGGAAGAAAAGACACAACACCAACAACGAATTGTGCGACGTAAGTGAAAGTTGGTAGGCCTGTCTCTGCAACTGAAGGATGTCTATGTAAATTTCGGGCCAGTAGCATAAGAGTGGCACTAGTAGCGCCACTAAAAGGATGCAAACCAGGTTTGCTTTCAATACACGTTGTAACGGTTGTGACAGTTACCTTTGAGATCGGATGTCGTGAACTGGTGTTTGTCAAGAATGTCTTTAAGGTGACATAGATGCCATTATCAGCAACTCACTGAGTTTGAACGAGGTCACGTAATAGGGCTGCGAGATGCTGGATGTTCCTTCTGTGAGACTGCAGAGAGACATGGCAGGAATGTAGCCACCTCCAATGACTGCTGTCAGCAGTGGTTACGCGAGTGTCCGGTCGCATGAACATAGGACTCTAAGCGGCCAAGTGGCAGTACTGAGAGGGACGAACATAGCGTTCGGTTTATAGCTCTGGCGCGTGGTGCTATATCTGAAGTAGCAACCTGAGCAGCAGTTGGCATCACAGTGACACAGCGAACTGTTACAAATCGGTTACTTCGAGAGCATCTCCGAGCCAGAGGCCGTATTCTACTGACCAGAAGCCACCGCCCACTGCGACTTCAGCGGTGTCGAGCAAGAGCTCATTGGAGGGCTAGGTCGAGCCCTGTTAGATTTTCCGATGAAAGCTGGTTCTGACTCGGTGTTGGTGGTGGTTAAAGTATTTCATTCGAGTGCCTACAACCAACCGGTCTACATGCTAGACATACTGCTGTGTGTTAGACATAGTCGATCTACAGCTGGAGTTTGGTCTGGGGTGCGATTTCGTATGACAGCAGGAGCACTTTCGTGGTTGGCCCATGAATCATGATTGGAAATTTGTACGTCAACCTGGTGATTCGTCCTGTTGCGTTGCCATACTTCAACAGCGTTCCAGGGAGTCCTTCCCAGTAGGATAACGCTCGACCATATACCTCTGTTGTAACCCAACATACTCTATAGTGTGTCGACACCTTGCGTTGGCCTGTTCGATTATCAGATTTATCCCCAATGGAGCACATGTGGGACATCATCGGCAGACAACTTCAGTGTAATACACAAATAGTATTTACCGCCCCTGTATTGACTGACCAAATGCAACCGACATGGAACTGTACAAACTGACATCGGGCACCTGTACAATAGAATGCATGCACGCCTGTTGACTACTCGGATTAACCGGTTATTAATGTACCAACACTTTACATTTGCAATGGCTTATTTCGCGCTTACATTAGCCTGTGATCTTGCATTGTTAACCACTTAAGTATGTTCCATAGACCAAGGCATTCCCGGAGTTTCGTTACACTACATTAATGCGATACAGATAACCGCACTGAAGGTGAAGCCAAAACGTGTTTCCTGAAGAGAGGCAGCAGCCTTTTGAGTCGTTCCATTGGCAACAGACTGAATGATTGACTGGTCTGGCCTTGTAACATCAACCAAAACGGCCTTGCTCTGCTGGTACAGCGAACGTCTGAAGCAAGGGGAGACTACGGCAGTAATTTTTCCCGAGGGCATGCAGCTCTACTGTATGATAAATGGTGATGGTGTCGTCTTGGATATAATTTTTTCGGAGGTAAAGTAGTCTCCCGTTCGGATCTCCGGGCGGAGACTACTCAGGAGCCGGCCGGGGTGGCCGTAAGGTCCTAGGCGCTACAGTCTGGAACCGCAGGGCAGCTACGGTCGAAGGTTTGAATACTGCTTCGGGCATGGATGTGTGTGATGTCCTTAGGTTAGTTAGGTTTAAGTAGTTCTACGTTCTAGGGGACTGATGACCTCAGATGTTAAGTCCCATAGTGCTCAGAGTCATTTGAACCATTTTTGAACTACTCAGGAGGGAAGTCGTCATCCGGAGAAACAAAACCGGCGTTCTACGCACCGGAGGGTACTGTTAGAGACATTAATCGGGCGGGAAGGTTAGAAAATTTGAAAAGGGAAATGGGTCGGCTGAAGTTAGATATAGTGAGAATTAGTGAAGTTCGGTGCCAGGAGGAACAGGACCTCTGGTAAGGTGAATACAGGGTTATAAAAACAAAATCAATAGTGGTAATGCACGAGTCGGTTTAGTTATGAATAAGAAAATGAGGATGCGCGTTAGCTACTATGAACAGCGTAGTGAACGTGTTACTATAGTCAAGATAGACACAAAGCTCACATTCACCACAGACGTAAAAGCTTATATGCCAGATAGCTCCGCAGATGATGAAGAGATTGAAGGAATGTATGACGCGATAAAACAAATTATGCAGGAAGGTAAGGGAGACAAAAATTTAATGGTGATGAGAGACTGGAATTCCATAATAGAAACAGGAAGAGAAGGAAAAATAGTAAGTGGATATGGACTGGAGGAAACGTATGAAAGAGGAAGCCGCCTGGTAGATTTTTGCACAGAGCACAATTTAATCATAGCTAACACTTCGTTTAAGAATCATAAAAAAAGACCGTATACGTTAAAGAGACCTGGACACACCGGAAGCTTTCAGAATGATTATATGTTGGTAAGACAGAGATTTAGGAAACAGGTTGTAAACTGCATAACATTTTCAGGGGCAGATGTGGACTTGACTACAATTTATTGGTTATGAACTGTAGATTAAAACTGAAGAAATAGGAAAAAGGTATGAAATTAACAAGATGGGACCTATATACGTTAAAAGAACGAGAGGTTGTTGAGAGTTTCAGAGGTAGCGTTCGGCTACAGTTGACTCTAACGGTGAAAGGAAGATGGATGGGTAGGTTTAAGAGCTGAAATAGTGAAGCCTGCAAAGGATCAAATAGATAAAAAGACATGGTCTAGTAGAAAACCTTGGATAACACAAGAGATACTGAATTGATGAAAGGTAAAAATATAAAAATGCAGCTACAGTAGCAGGAAAAAGGAAATACAAACGTTTAAAAAAATCAGATTGTTAGGAAGTGCAAAATGGTTAAGCACGAATGATTAGAGGACAAATGTAACGATTTAGAAGAATACTTCATGAGTGGAAAGATAGATGCCATGTACAAGAAAACTAAAGAGACCTTTGGGGAAAAAAGGAATATCAAGAGCTCAGGCGGGGAACCAGTCCGATGCAAAGAAAGGAAAGCTGAAAGGTAGAAGGAGTACTTGGAGAATCTATACAAGGAAGAAAAGCTTGAGGGCAACGTTATAGAAAGACGACGTAAGTGAAGATGAGATGAGAGATATAATTCCGCGACAATAATTTGATAGGGTTCTGAAAGATCTAAGTCAAACAACACCACAGAAGTAGACGACATTCCATCAGAATTACTGATTGCCATGGAAAAGCTAGTCACGACAAAACTCTTCCATGTGCTGCTGTACAGGACGTATGAGACAGACGAAATAACCCCAGAGTTCAAGAAGAATGTAATAATTCCAATTGCAAAGAAAGTAGGTGTTGACTGGTGTGAAAGTTAGCGAACTTCCATTTAATAAGTCATGGTTGCAAATGCTAACACGAATTCCTTACGAAAGATTGGAAAAACTGGTAGAAGGCGATCTTGGGGAAGATCAGTTTGGATTCTCGAGAAGTTTAGGAGCATGCGAGGCAGTATTGTTATGGCACAGAATAGTAAGGCTTTGAAAATTTTATTAAAACTGATTCACCTTGCTGCAAGCAAAGTACAGTCACGCCAGAGGCAGAGACGGAACATGAAATAAGCGGTATGTTGAAAGTGGATGAGGCGTCAGCACGTTACAGCACCGTGACAAAGAGAGAGAGAGGACCATATCAGCAGAAAAAACACGGGGCAGAAAACAAACAGAAAGGCGGCACGCATATACGAACCAAGCATCGCATCATAGCCGCATGTTAGCTCTCCAGCTCTCAAGGAGTTGATCATTAGTATCGATGGCCTTCACAGTAATAGCATTCGATTCCATGATTACCTTACTGAAGCGAATCTATGTCCTAGATACTCCAGAACAATATGTGAACCAGCAAAGATGTACCTGAGATAACGGTCGTCGCCTGATGAACTTCATAATGTTCGGCGCTTACCACTGCTGATGCAGAAGCTGACTGACTTCCGACAACGCAACATGCCAGAGTGCTGACAGCACCGAAGTTCAGCGCGGAAACCGGCAGCAGGGGCTCGTATGGTCCACGTTGTTGTTCAACACTTGACACCTTCAGGTGCTGAAACCTACGTGGCCGGTAGGAAGGAGATCCACCGACCACACGACTTCGACAACACCACATCGCGGATGGGTCATCAAGAGTCAACATAGAATTCGGAGTGGGATCGCGCAATCTCCAGCAGCTAGTACGAGATCATTCGTGCTGGACCATAGCCGCGTCGGCAGCGCCCCGCGGCGTGACATTACTCACTCTTCTCCTGCGCCTGCAGAGGAGGAGCTGACTCGGCAGTTGTCATGGGAATCCAACACGCAGCTGAATGAGGCGTTGGCTACAAGGCCAATGTGGTACAAGACGAGTGTAAGGTTGGCTGATAAATGACTGAGCTTTGATGTTTTACTAGCGTCAGAGACGCTTCGAAAGTACCCAACTACTATCCTGACATTCTGCAGAGGAGTCTCCTCTCGGCCCCTCTGTAAAACTGACCCTAGAATTTGTCTTAGAAGAGAGGTTAAGGAAAGGCAAACCTACGTTTATAGCATTTGTAGACATAGAGAGTGTTTTTGTCAATGTTGAAAAGTTGACTGCAATACTCTCTTTGAATTTCTGAAAGTAGCACTGGTAAAATTTCTACAGAAACTAGACGACAGTAATAAGAGTCGAGGCGAATAAAAGGAAATTGGAAATTTGTGGTAAGTTCCTCTGAGACAGCAAAAAACTTGGAAGAGCAGTTGAACTAGGATTGATCATGGATGTCAAATCAAACACCTTTCAGCCGTCTTGTTTACAAACTTATTTTATTTGGGTACCAGTTTCGGCGATTTACTGGTAGCCAAATAAAATAAGTTTGGAAACTAGATGGCTGAAAGATGTTTCATTTGACATCCTGTATCGGACAGCCGAGTCCCGCAACCATCTCTGAAAAGGTGGGCTTACAAATAGTAGGACTGGTGATATTTTTAAAAGTATCAGAAACCCAATACATAGATATTTTAAAAAGTCACTTTTGATCCTACATAGGTCGAGAAAAAATATCGATGTATCGTTACGTCGACAGAAAAAGTATCAACGCACCGGAATATAGAAATATCAGCTACAAATTGTAAATACACTGCCGATTTTAGAGCTGTATATGTAAGTATTAAGGGGTACCCGTGGTCTAGGGGTAGCGTCTTTGATTCGTAAACAAAACGTCTTCGGTCCCGGGTTCGATCCCCGCCACTGCCTAAATTTTGATAAATAATCAGCATTGGCGGCCGAAGACTTCCTGCATAAGAAGTCAGCCTCATTCTGCCAACGGCCTTGTCAAAGAGGGGGGAGGAGCGGATAGAGGTTCAGGGCACTCTCTTGTCCTAGGGGTGGGAAAATGCCCCTAAAGGCGGAAGAACCAGCAATGATCAACGACATGAGCATGCAGAAGGCAATGGAAACCACTGCATTAAAGACACGTTACGTGTATCCACAGGACATGTGGCCTGTAGTTGAAGAAGTGTTATGATGATCTCTCCATTGGCAAAAGATTCGGGAATAGTGCCCCATTCGGATCTCCGGGAGGGGACTGCCAAGGGGGAGGTTACATGAGAAAATGATTGAATAGTCAACGAAAGGATAATGTTCTACGAGTCGGGGCCTGGAATGTCAGAAGCTTGAACGTGATATGAAAACTAGAAAATCTGAAAAGGGAAATGCAAAGGCTCAATATAGATACAGTAGGGGTCAGTGAAGTGAAGTTGAAGGAAGACAAGGATTTCTGGTCAGATGAGTATCGGGTAATATCAACAGCAACAGAAAATGGTATAACAGGTGTAGGATTCGTTATGAATAGGAAGGTAGGGCAGAGGGTGTGTTACAGTGAGCAGCTCAGGGACTGGGTTGTTCTAATCAGAATCGACAGCAGACAAACACCGACAACGATAGTTCAGGTATACATATCGACGTCGCAAGCTGAAGATGAACAGATAGAGAAAGTGTATGAGGATATTGAAAGGGTAATGCAGTATGTAAAGGGGACGAAAATCTAATAGTCATGGGCGACTGGAATGCAGTTGTAGGGGAAGGAGTAGAAGAAAAGGTTACAGGAGAATATGGGCTTGGGACAAGGAATGAAAGAGGAGAAAGACTAATTGAGTTCTGTAACAAGTTTCAGCTAGTAATAGCGAATACCGTGTTCAAGGATCACAAGAGGAGGAGGCATACTTGGAAAAGGCCGGGAGATACGGGAAGATTTCAATTAGATTACATCATGGTCAGACAGAGATTCCGAAATCAGATACTGGATTGTAAGGCGTACCCAGGAGCATATATAGACTCAGATCACAATATAGTAGTGATGAAGAGTAGGCTGAAGTTCAAGACATTAGTCAGGGAGAATCAATACGCACAGAAGTGGTATACGGAAGTTCTAAGTAAAGACGAGATATGTTTGAAGATCTCTAACGCTAGAGATACAGCAATAAGGAATAGCGCAGTAGGCAACACAGTTGAAGAGGAATGGATATCTCTAAAAGGGCCATCACAGAAGTTTTGAAGAAAAACATAGGTACAAAGCAGGTAGCTGCGAAGAAACCAAGGGTAACAGAAGAAATACTTCAGTTCATTGATGAAAGGAGTAAGTACAAACATGTTCCGGGAAAATCAGGAATACAGAAATACAAGTCGCTGAGGAATGAAATAAATAGGAAGTGCAGGGAAGCTAAGACGAAATGGCTGCAGGAAAAATGTGAAGACATCGAAAAAGATATGATTGTCGGAAGGGCAGACTCAGCATACAGGAAAGTCAAAACAAACTTTTGTGACATTAAAAAAAGCAACGGTGGTAACATTAAGAGTGCAACGGGAATTCCATTGTTAAATGTAGAGGAGAGACCAGATAGGTGGAAAGAATACATTGAAAGCCTCTATGAAGGTGAAGATTTGTCTGATGTGATAGAAGAAGAAACAGGAGTCGATTTAGAAGAGATAGGGGATCCAGTATTAGAATCGGAATTTAAAAGAGCTTTGGAGGACTTACGGTTCAAATAAGGCAGAAGGGATAGATAACATTCCATCAGAATTTCTAAAATCATTAGGGGAAGTGGCAACAAAACGACTATTCACGTTGGTGTGTGGAGTATATGAGCCTGGCGACATACCATCTGACTTTCTGAAAAGCATCATCCACACAATTCCGAAGACGGCAAGAGCTGACAAGTGCGAGAATTATCGCACAATCAGCTTAATAGCTCATGCATCGAAGCTGCTTACAAGAATAATATACAGAAGAATGAAAAATTGAGAATGCGCTAGGTGACGATCAGTTTGGCTTTAGGAAAAGTAAAGGTACGAGAGAGGCAGTTCTGACGTTACGGCTAATAATGGAAGCAAGGCTAAAGAAAAATCAAGACACGTTCATAGGATTTGTCGACCTGGAAAAAGCGTTCGACAATATAAAATGGTGCAAGCTGTTCGAGATACTGAAAAAAGTAGGGGTAAGCTATAGGGACAGACGGGTCATATACAATATGTACAACAACCAAGAGGGAATAATAAGAGTGGACGATCAAGAACGAAGTGCTCGTATTAAGAAGGGTGTAAGACAAGGCTGTAGCCTTTCGCCCCTACTCTTCAATCTGTACATCGAGGAAGCAATGATAGAAATAAAAGAAAGGTTCAGGAGTGGAATTAAAATACAAGGTGAAAGGATATCAATGATACGGTTCGCTGATGACATTTCTATCCTGAGTGAAAGTGAAGATGAATTAAATGATCTGCTGAACGGAATGAACAGTCTAATGAGTACACAGTACGGTTTGAGAGGAAATCGGAGAAAGACGAAGGTAATGAGAAGTAGTAGAAATGAGAACAGTGAGAAACTTAACATCAGGATTGATGGTCACGAAGTCAATGAAGTTAAGGAAATCTGCTACCTAGGCAGTAAAATAACCAATGACGGACGGAGCAAGGAAGACATCAAAAGCATACTCGCTATGGCAAAAAAGGCATTTCTGGCCAAGAGAAGTCTACTAATATATATAGCGGTCTTAATCTGAGGAAGAAATTTCTGAGGATGTACGTCTGGAGTACAGCATTCTATGGTAGTGAAACATGGACTGTGGGAAAACCGGGACAGAAGAGAATCGAAGCATTTGAGATGTGGTGCTATAGACGAATGTTGAAAATTAGGTGGACTGATAAGGTAAGAAATGAGGAGGTTCTACGCAGAATCGGAGAGGAAAGGAATGTGTGGAAAACACTGATAAGGAGAAGGGACAGGACGATAGGACATCTGCTAAGACATGAGGGAATGACTTCCATGGTACTAGAGGGAATTGTAGAGGGCAAAAACTGTAGAGGAAAACAGAGATTGGAATACGTCAAGCAAATAACTGAGGACGTAGGTTGCAAGTGCTACTCTGAGATGAAGAGGTTAGCACAGGAAAGGAATTCGTGGCCGGCCGCATCAAACCAGTCAGTAGACTGAAGAAAAAAAAATGTAAGTATTGATTTATTCTTAGATATTCTGTACATCAAGAAGCTAGCAGCCTGCTTACGTCACTTAAAGCAATACTTGAAAGGAAAACGGCACACGTTTACGCTTCGCTATAACTACTTTGCTTACAACGGTAACTGTATGTAAGTGGCACAGTAAAAGGTATCCGAAGAGTCTGTTTTTCGGTTTCACCACATATCGGATTTGTCTGGAACACTTCATGTCGACCTCCCTGGTTTTTCGTTTCTGCAAACGCACGCCAATTACGACAGCATCTATCCTCCCACGTACCCACTTCCCCGGAGACCAATCTTGTCATATTGACTTTCGTTCATCATGTTCAGCATCTATTTTGTAACGCAACTGACGTGGTATTTCTTCACACTGGAAATACTGTTATTCCATTCACACCGCCACCCCTCAGGGCAATCGGACTTCTTCTTTGTGTCATCTATACTTCCTTCACACAACGAGAAAGACTGGACATGATGGAAGCTCAAAAAGAAGCAAGACTCTTTTGCACAGTGAAAGTAAAATTATTTTCTGGTACAACTTCAAAAGAACAGGTTAAAAACATCAATCGAGATCGCAATAACGTTTGTTTATTTACCGGTTTCGGCTTATGTTAAAGCCATCTTCAGAATTTTTGGCCCCTGTGGCTAGCGCCGGGAGCTTTTCGGTTTTCTCGTGATGTCACGATCGTACACTGTCGATGCGTAAGAACTTGGTGTACGATTGTGGCATCACGAGGAAACCGAGGAGCCGCTAGCACCAGCCATAAGAGGCCAAAAATTATGAAGATGGCTTTAACAGAATCCGAAACCGGTAAATAAACAAATATTATTGCGATCTCGACTGTTGATTTTAATCTCAGTATAACACCAGGACCGTGCACTCCATGGACAATGTTAGCTAAATTTATGAGCAGAAGAACAATTTCAACTACTTACCGCAAACTGCCAAAGAAATATGATATAAAATAAAAATATCAGCCCTCGACACTGCCAGTTCGATACCGATGTATCGATAAATCGGAGAAAAACCGCTGATATATACCGATAATTTTTGGAAAAAATATGGTTATATCGATATTTTATCAACTGACCCTCCCCATGAACCATGGACCTTGCCGTTAGTGGGGAGGTTTGCGTGCCTCAGCGATACAGATGGCCGTACCGCAGGTGCAACCACAACGGAGGGGTATCTGTTGAGAGGCCAGACAATCGTATGGTTCCTGAAGAGGGGCAGCAGCCTTTTCAGTAGTTGCAAGGGCAACAGTCTAAATGATTGACTGATCTGGCCTGGTAACAATAACCAAAACGGCCTTGCTGTGCTGGTACTGCGAACGGCCAAAAGCAAGGGGAAACTACAGCCGTAATTTTTCCCGAGAGCATGCAGCTTTACTGTATGATTAAATGATGATGGCGTCCTCTTGGGTAAAATATTCCGGAGGTAAAATAGTCCCCCATTCGGATCACCGTGCGGGGACTACTCAAGAGGATGTCGTTATCAGGAGAAAGCAAACTGGCGTTCTACGGATCGGAGCGTGGAATGTCAGATCTGTTAATCGGGCAGGTAGGTTAGAAAATTTAAAAAGGGAAATGGATAGGTTAAACTTAGATATAGTGGGAATTAGTGAAGTTCGGTGGCAGGAGGAACAAGACTTCTGGCCAGGTGACTAAGGGTTACAAACACAAAATCAAATTGGGGTAATGCAGGAGTAGGTTTAATAATGAATAGGAAAATAGGAATGCGGGTAAGCTAGCACAAACAGCATAGTGAACGCATCATTGTGGCCAAGATAGATACGAAGCCCACACCTACTACAGTAGTACAAAATTATATGCCAACTAGCTCTGCAGATGACGAAGAAATTGAAGAAATGTATGATGAAATGAAAGAAATTATTCAGATAGTGAAGGGAGATGAAAATTTAACAGTCATGGGTGACTGGAATTCGAGTGTAGGAAAAGGGAGAGAAGGAAACGTAGTAGGTGGATATGGACTGGGGATAAGAAATGAAAGAGGAAGCCGCGTGGTACAATTTTGCACAGAGCAAAAATTAATCATAGCTAACACTTGGTTTAAGAATCATGAAAGAAGGTTGTATACATGGAAGAACCCTGGACGTACTAAAAGGTATCAGATAGATTATATAATCGTAAGACAGAGATTGAGAAACCAGGTTTTAAATTGTAAGACATTTCCAGGGGCAATGTGGACTCTGACCACAATCTATTGGTTATGAATTGTAGATTAAAACTGAAGAAACTGCAAAAAGGTGGGAATTTACGGAGATGGGACCTGGATAAATTGAAATAACCAGAGGTTGTACAGAGTTTCAGGGAGAGCATAAGGGAACATTTGACAGGAATGGGGGAAAAATACAGTAGAAAAAGAATGGGTAGCTTTGAGGGATGAAGTAGTGAAGGCAGCAGAGGATCAAGTAGGTAAAAAGACGAGGGCTAGTAGAAATCCTTGGGTAACAGAAGAAATATTGAATTTAATTGATGAAAGGAGACAACATAAAAATGCAATAAATGAAGCAGGCAAAAAGGAATACAAACCCCTCAAAAATGAGATAGACAGGAAGTGCAAAATGGCTAAGCAAGGACGGCTAGACGACAAGTATAAGGATGTAGAGGCTTATCTCACTAGGGGTAAGATAGATACTGACTACAAGAAAATTAAAGAGACCTTAGGAGATAAGAGAACCACGTGTATGAACATCAACAGCTCAGATGGAAACCCAATTCTAAGCAAAGAAGGGAAAGCAGAAAGGTGGGAGGAGTAATTAGAGGGTCTATAAAAGGGCGATGTACTTGAGGACAATGTTATGGAAATGGAAGAGGATGTAGATGAAGATGAAATAGGAGATACGATACTGCGTGAAGAGTTTGACAGAGCACTGAAAGACTTGAGTCGAAACAAGGCCTCCGGGGTAGACAACATTCCATTAGAACTACTGACGTCCTTGGGAGAGCCAGTCCTGACAAAACTCTACCATCTGGTGAGCAAGATGTATGACACAGGCGAAATACCCTCAGACTTCAAGAAGAATATAATAATTCCAATCCCAAAGAAAGCAGGTGTTGACACATGTGAAAATTACCCAACAATCAGTTTAATAAGGCATAGCTGCAAAATACTAACACGAATTCTTTGCAGACGAATGGAAAAACTGGTAGAAGCCGACCTCGGGGAAGATCAGTTTGGATTCCGTAGAAATACTGGAACACGTGAGGCAATACTAACCTTACGACTTATCTTAGAAGAAAGATTAAGGAAAGGCAAACCTACGTTCCTAGCATTTGTAGACTTAGAGAAAGCTTTTGACAATGTTGACTGGAATACTCTCTTTCAAATTCTGAAGGTGGCAGGGGTAAAATACAGGGAGCGACAGGCTATTTACAATTTGTACAGAAACCAGATGGCAGTTATAAGAGTCGAGGGGCATGAAAGGGAAGCAGTGGTTGGGAAGGGAGTAAGACACGTTTGTAGCCTCTCCCCGATGTTATTCAATCTGTATATTGAGCAAGCAGTAAAGGAAACAAAAGAAAAATTCGGAGTAGGTATTAAAATCCATGGAGAAGAAATAAAAACTTTGAGGTTCGCCGATGACATTGTAATTCTGTCAGAGACAGCAAAGGACTTGGAAGAGCAGGTGAACAGAATGGACAGTGTCTTGAAAGGAGGATATAAGATGGACGTCAACAAAAGCAAAACGAGGATAATAGAATGTAGTCGAATTAAGTCGGGTGATGCTGAGGGAATAGATTAGGAAATGAGACACTTAAAGTAGTAAATGAGTTTTGCTATTTGGGGAGCAAAATAACTGATGATGGTCGAAGTAGAGAGGACATAAAATGTAGACTGGCAATGGCAAGGAAAGCGTTTCTGAAGAAGAGAAATTTGTTAACATCGAGTATAGGTTTAAGTGTCAGGAAGCCGTTTCTGAAAGTATTTGTATAGAGTGTAGCCATGTATGGAAGTGAAACATGGACGATAAATAGTTTGGACAAGAAGAGAATAGAAGCTTTCGAAATGTGGTGCTACAGAAGAATGCTGAAGATTAGATGGTTAGATCACATAACTAACGAGGAGGTATTGAATAGGATTGGGGAGAAGAGAAGTTTGTGCCACAACTTGACCAGAAGAAGGGATCGGTTGGTAGGACATGTTCTGAGGCATCAAGGGATCACCAATTTAGTATTGGAGGGCGGCGTGGAGGGTAAAAATCGTAGAGGGAGACCAAGAGATGAATACACTAAGCAGATACAGAAGAATGTAGGTTGCTGTAGATACTGGGAGATGGAGAAGCTTGCACAGGATAGAGTAGCATGGAGAGCTGCATCAAACCAGTCTCAGGACTGAAGACAACAACAACAACAACATCAACAGACCCATGTTGAACAGAATCGACAGATAAAATAAGAATGATGGAATGTAGTGGAATTAAATCAGGTGATTCTAAGAGTCTAAGTTAGGGAAAGAGATACTTAAAGTAGTGTATAATTATTGCTATTTGGACAGTAAAATACAAGTAACTGTTGACGGCCGAAGAGGAGAGGATACCAAATGTAGACTGTCAAGAAAAATGTTTCTGAAGAAGAGAAATTTGTTAACATCGAATATAGATTTAAGTGTTAAGAAGTTTTCTTCTGAAAGTATTTGTCTGGAGTGTAGCCATGTATGGAAGTGAAACATGGACGATTAACAGTGTTGATAAAAAGAGAACAGCTGCTCTCGAAATACGATGCTACAGAGGAATGTTGAAGATTAGATATGTAGATCATGTAACTAATGAGGAGGTACTGAACAGATTTGGGAGACAAGAAGTTTGTGGCACAACGTGATGGGATGCATTCTGAGACATCAAAGAATTACGAATTTAGTACTGGGAGGAAATGTGAGGGATAAAAATAAGAGAGAATGACCAAGAGATGAAGATAGTAAAGAGACTCAGAAAGATGTAGGTTGCAACAGTTATTCGAAAATGAAGAGTCTCGCACAGGATAAAGAAGGAAGGAGAGCTGCGTTACACCAGTTTTCGGACTGAGTACCATAACAACCAGCTGATTGAGTGTGGGCCTGTTAGGGCTTGTTGCCGGATTCTGTCTGTGTGAATAAAAACGAAGCAACGAGCTTGTGTGAAATTTTGATTTTAAACAGGGAAATCAGCTTCTGAGACTTACGAACTAGTAAAATCTGCTTTTGAAGATAATTTTATTAGCCAGTCAAATGTTTTTGTCTGGTTCGACAGATATAAAAATGGCCGAGAATCATTTGAAGATGAACCACAGTCTGGCCATCCTTCCACCTAAAAAACTAATGAAAATGTTGTGAAAGTCCTCGACTAAGTGCGCTCTGATCGTAGACTTACAATTAGGGAGATGGCTGATGAACGTCATTTTTCTATGCAGTTCAGTCAATTATAACTGAAGATCTGAGTTGGGTGCTTCACCATGACAATGCCCCGTCTCATTGTGCCTTCTCCATCGTTGAATTTTTGACCAAATTCAAAACTCCTGTGCTTCCACAACCACTATATTCCCCTGAATTGGGCCCTGTAGACTTCTGCCTGTTTCCTTAAAGAAACTTTGGCTGATCGATTGAAGACGTCCAGGCAAATATGGAGAGCATCCTTAACACACTTCAGGAAACAATTTGTAGGAATGTTTTCAAATGTGGAAACACCATTGGAGTCGAAACGTTCAGTCAGAAGGGGACTATTTTGAAGGAAATGAATCTCAGTAACCATTCTTCAATTACAAGCCCATTCTTAAAACTTTCCAATCACACCTCGCATTTTGCAATTGTTACTTATTTCAGAGACATATTATATATACTTACAGATAATTTACAGTTTCCTATTACGTTATTAGATGTCAAATATCGGAGAACGACTAAGTTTTATTTAGATTTTTTACAACATAAACAGAACGACAAAAAACTAGTCTGGTTCATGTAAAGTTCGGGGCGAGGCCCGTCCGCGACATCGCAGAGACAAATACAGAACTAAAATTGAAGTCAGGGGAAAACAGCAGTCGACCATGTAATTCCCACTGCTCACAAGTAGATGGTTCAAATGGCTCTAAGCACTATGGGGCAACATCTGAGGTCATCACATCAGTCCCCTAGACATAGAACTACTTGAACCTAATTTAACCTAAGGACATCACACACATCCATGCCCGAGGCAGGATTCGAACCACCGTCAACTGGACATTCTGCGCACTCAACAACTGGGGGGCGGGGGGACAGGATTGCTGACCACGCTGCGCAAATAGTTGGTAGATGTCCGACGATATGCGAATAAACGTTCGAGTTCACTCTGAGCTTCCAGTATATGGCACCTTAAATCAAATGTGGAGTGTGAGGGGATCGAGGGAAAAGTGGGCTATCGCTTTACCTAGGAACCACGTAATAGCGTGGTTCTTAGCTGAGGGAAAATGAGAAGTGTGTGGAACGAGTAGGAATCGGGGGTGGACCATTGATGCTGGTGCTCGGAGGCAGCAGGCCAGTGCACACTGTATCAGTCACCAGAACTCGCGTTCCATAGGGCAGGTAAGGTGGTGCCCGTCAGTGATCGTGCACAGGCATCTTGTGTAAAGAGACGACGCAGCCAGGCCGATTCGGTGTAGCCGTTGGTTGTTAGGAAACTTGCCTTTGACAAAGAGGCACCAAAGTGGCGTCGTATGCATCAACAGCAACGACTGGTAGGGCAGGTGAGTCTGGGATGAGGTTTTCCAAGCTGCAGTGGGCAAGGGATAGTGAAGACTCCGACCAACCCCTCAGCATGGTGTGTGCTCATAATGCTGTCACTCTGGCCAGAAAATGGACAAGGACGAGACTACCTTTTGTGAGTGGGAGGATTATGATCTGGTGTGAGATTCTGAAGATGGTGCCAGATGGAAGGACCTACTAGTGGCCTGTTGGAGATCAAGTCCCAGGATCGAAGGTAGAGGAGGAACTTGGGTGGCGTAGACCAATGAAGGCGCCGCTTATGTGTTGTGTTGACATAACTCACTCTCTGTAGCGGGAACAGGCTGAAAAAGAGATTGTGACGAACGTGCTAATGGATTGCATCAACCGGCGGTACATTTTCCCTTGGAACTCTGGCTGGAGCCTGTGAAGTCGATACCTAGGTGCAGGAAGCAGGAGGTCGTCCACTGAGCCACCGAGCCACTCTCATTAAATAAATGTAAACAATTTGTGGTTCATGCCCCCGTCGTCTAGGGGTAACGTCTTTGACTAATAATCAGTACCATTACCGCTTAAATTTTGAATAAAAATCATCAGCAGTGGTGCCCAAAGGGTTCTGGCATAAAAGTCATCCTCGTCCTGCCAATGGCATTGTCAAAGGAGGCGGAGGAGCGGACATAGTTTCAGTGCACTCTCTTGCCTTTGGGTTGGGAAACTGCCTATAGAGGAGGAAGAATGAGCAATGACCAATGGTATGAGGATGCAGAAGGCAATGCAAACCACTGCATTAAAGACACTTAAATTGTATCCACAGGACATGTGGCCTGTAATTGAACAGCAAAAGATTCCAGAATATTCTCCCATTCGGATCTCTGTGAGTGGCCTGGCAAGGGGGGCGGTAATGATGAGTGAAATGCTGAATAACCACGAAACGATAATGTTCTACTACTTGGGACGTGGAATGTCACATGTCTGAACGAGGTAGGGAAGTTAGAAAATCTCAAAAGTGAAATGGTAAGCTGAGTCTATATTTAGCGGGCGTCCACCAAATGGAATGGGAAGAGGACAAGGATATCTGGTCATCCGAGTACAGGGTTATACCAATAGCAGCAGAAAATGGCATAACGGGAGTAGGATTCGTCATGAATGGGAAGGAAGGCCAGAGAGTTAATTTCTGTGAACAATTTAATGGTAGGGTTGTTCCTCAGAATCGACAGCAAACCAACACCGACAACAATAGTTCGGGTACACATGCCGACGTCACAAGCAAAAGATGGTACAGAGAAAGTATATGAGGATACTGAGGGTGTAATTCAGAACTTAAAGGGAGATGAAAATCTAATAGTCATGGGGGACTGGAATACAATTGTAGGGGAAGGAGTAGAAGAAAGGGTTAAGGGTACTCGGAATGAGAGAGGAGAACGACTAATTGAGTTCTATAATAAATTTCAGCTAAAAATTTCGAACACTCTGTTCAAGAATAACGAGAGGAAGAGGTGTACTTGAGGTATACTTGGGAGAGATCCGGGAAGATCTCATTAGATTATATCATGGTCATGCAGAGATCCGAAATCAGATATTGGATTGCAAGGTGTAGCCGGCAGCATATATAGACTCTAATCACAATTTAATATTAATGAAGAGTAGGTTGAAATTTAAGAGGCTAGTCTGGAAAAATAAATGTGCAAACAAGTGGGATGTACTAAGGAATGAGGAGATGGGCTTCAAGTTCTCTGAGGCTACAGATATTGCGATAAGGAATAACTCAGTTGGCAGTTAGGTTGCAGAGGAATGGAAAAAATCTGTAAGGGGCAATTATAGAAGCTGGAAAGAGGAACTTAAGTACAGAGATGGTAACTGCGAAGAAATACTTCAGTGTATCGAAAATGTTCCCGAAAATTGAGGAATATAGAAAAACAAGTCACTTAGGAATGGAATAGGTAGGAAGAGCAGAGAAGTTAAGACGAAATGACTGCATGAAAAATGTGAAGAAATCGAAAAAGAAATAACTGTCGGAAGGACTACCTCAGCCTATAGAAAAGTTAAAGCAACACACTGTGAAATTAAAAGTAACGGTAGTAACATCAAGGACACAATGGAAACTGCAATATTAAATGCAGAGGAGGGAGTGGTTAGATGGAAGGAGTGCACTGAAGGCCTGTATGACGTCGAAGACATTTCTGATGAAGTGACAGAAGAAGAAACAGGAGTCGATATCGAAGAGATAGGAGATCCAGTACTAGAATAATAATTTAAAAGAACTTTGGAAAACTTATGGTGGAATAAGGCAGTAGGGATAAATAACATTCCATCAGAATTTCTGGAAACGTTGGTATGGAGAATGTATGAGACTGGCGATATAATATCAGATTATCGGAAAAATATTATCCACAAAATTCCGAAGATGGAAAGAGCAGAAAACAGCAAGAATTATCCACTTAACAGCACATGCATCCAAGTTGTTGACATGAATGATATACAGAAGAATGGAAAAGAAAATGGAGGATGTGTTAGACGGCGATCAATTTGGCTTTAGGAAAGTGAAAGGCACCGGGAGGCAGATATGACGTTGCGATTGATAATGGAGGCAAGACTAAAGAAAAATCAAGACACATTGAAGGGATTTATCGAGCTTGAAAAAGCGTTCGACATTGTAAAATGGTGCAAGATGTTCGAAATTCTGAGAAACATAGTTATAAGCTGTAGGGAGAGACGCATAATATGTACAAGAGCCAAGAGGGAATAAATAAGAGTCGACGACCAAGAATGAAGTGCTCGGATTAAAAAGGGTGTAAGACAGGGATGTAATCTTTCGCTCCTACTTGTCTATCTATACGACGAAGAAGTAATGATGGAAATAAAAGAAAAGTTCAGGAGTGGAATTGAAATTCAAGGTGAAAGGATAGCAATGATACGATTCGCTGATAACGTTAATATCCTGAGTGTAACTGGAACGGAATTACATGATTACCTGAACGGAATGAACGGTCTAATTGAGAGTGAATCGAAGTACGACGATAGTAATGAGAAGTATCAGAAATTAGAATCGTGGGAAACTTAACATCAGGTTCGACGGTCACAAAGTAGATGAAGTTAAGGAATTCTGCTACCTAGGCAGTAAAAAAACCCGTTGACGGACGGAGTAAAGAGGGCATCAAAAGCGGTATAGCACTGGCTAAAAGGGCATTCCTGGCTAAGAGAAGTCTAGTATCAAACACGGTCCTTAATTTAAGGAAGAATTTTCTGCCACTGTACGTTTGGAGCACAGCTTCGTATGTTACTGAAACGTGGACTGTGAGAAAAGCGTAACAGAGGAGAATCGAAGCATTTGAGATTGGTTGCTACAGACGGATGTTGAAAGTTAGGTAGAGTGATAAGTTAAGGAATGAGGCAGTTCTGAGCACAATCGGAGAGGAAGCAATATGTGGAAAACACTGACAGGGAGAAGGGACAGGATGATAGGACTTCTGTTAAGACATCAGGGAATGACATCTTAGGTAGTAGTGGGTGCAGTAGAGGGCAGAAACTGTAGAGGATGACAGAGACAGGAATACATCCAGCTAATAATTGAGGATGTAGGTTTCAAGTGCTACTATGAGCTGAGGAGGTTGGTGCAGGACAAGAATTCGTGGCGGGCCGTATCAAACCAGGCAGAAGACTAATGACTCAAAAAAAAAAAATCATTACGAGCAGTCTGTCCGCTATGCAAGGTAAGCGAAATAAGGGAGAGAGTGGCACGGATTTGATAAACGAATTTGGGTGGCAATCACTAAAAGAAACGCATGACCTCCTCGTGAAATTTTAATCAGCAAATTTCTTCCGAGAGCGTGGAAATATTTTATTGGCGACTACTAACGTAGGGAGAAATGATCATTATAACAAAATAAGAGAAATCAGAGGTGGCACGGGAAGATTTAAGTGTTCGTTTTTCCCGCGTGCGCTTCGCGAGTGGAGCGGTAGAGAATTAGTTTGAAGGTGTTTCGATGAACCCTCTGCAGGGCACTTAATTACGAATTGATGAGTATTGAATCAAACGTAGATCTAGATCTACTTAACGTAATTCTGATGTATTGGTAATGCCGCCCCTCGAGAGTTTAGGATCATATATGGTAACAAATGTAGTCGAAATGATCAGTGTTAATAACCGTGAATTTCGCATATATCACGTCCTTAACCGTGCTGCTTCGTAGAACCTTATCAAGGTACCAAACGCTCTTATTTCTTTCTTGCTGATATGCTTAACAAAACGCACACGAACAGAGTATTCTTACTTGTTCCGTATTTCAACAGGAGTTACATCATTTTCTTGGAAAAGTGAAAGACTGCGTTGCTTTAAACTGGTTTTTATAGTTTGAGTTGAGAGTCTTACGCATTTGTTGAAAAGCCACAGTGTTAAGCATGAAAGCGTACACGAGTGCTCGCGACGACTCGTTCTCATTAGTCAGGCAGGACCATATGTCACCGGGGCTACAGCCTGGAACTTTTGCGGTACGCTGTCGCCCGTTTTGTGACGAGCACTTTGCATACATCCCGAAATGGAAGGCGGCAATAACTCAGAGTCTCATCTCAGGACTTAAAGCGGCCCCACGCCGAGTTGTTTACATCACTGTTCTTGAAGCCACCCATTTTGAAAGTACTCTCTACCCAGCATGCATACGCCACTACGCCTGAGTCTCATTTTATGAGAAGATGATTTTACCTTCCAGCCTTGCTCTGAAAACAGGTCCTAGGTCAAGCAATTCACTTCGTGATCTGTATCACCTCATCTCCAAGGCAAACTTGTAGATACATAATTGGTATCGTAATTTTCAATCTTTATGACGTAGTCAAATCATTCAGTTATTGAGTGTGTAGAACAGAGAATATAAAGATAGTTCATACCTTAGGGATGCATAAAGTGAAACAAAACTTACTGACATTTCACTTTTCCAATTTCCATATTGCAAAGGTACTAAAAAAAAAAGGTAATCGTACTGGCTACCCTTTAACATACGACAGGTAAATATCTTTCGCGCATAGTTATTGATGTGAAGCAGGAATTGGACGCCTCATTTACATATTGCTGGCGTGACTTTCAATCCGAAGACTGGATACAGCTCTCCACCATAGTCAATCCTGTGCAAGCATATTCTTCTCTGAATAACTACTACAACATCCATTTGAACCTGCTTGCTAGTCATCCCTTGGCCCCCTCTACAATTTTAAATCTGCACCTATGTCACTTGTGGACACTCTGCGGTCCACCACACGGCGCGTGGTGGAGGATACATCGTGCCGCTACTTGTCATTTCCTCTCCTTTTGCTCTCGCAAACTGAGCGAAGGAGAAACAACTGTCTATATACCTCCCCTCCACATGAGCCCTAATTTCTCAATCCTTACCTTTGCGCTCCTTACGCGCATTGTAAATCAGCTTCTAGTGCCGATTCTCTAAATTTTCTCAACAGTGTTCCCCGAAAAGAATGTCTTCTTCTTTCCAGGGATTCCCAGTTGAGTTAGCGAAGCATATACGTAACATTTGCGTGCTTTTAGAACCTACCAGTAACACATCTAGCAGCCCGCCTCATTATTGCTTCGATGTCTTCCATTAATCCGAACTGGTATGGATCTCAAACACTCGAACAGTACTCAAGAACAGGTCGCACTAGCGTCCTACATGCGGTCTCCTTTACAGATGAACCAGACTTCAACAGAATTCTCCCAATAAACAATAGTCGACCATTCGGCTGCCCTACCGCGGTCCTCATATGCTCGTTCCACTTCATATATCTGTCCAACGGTACACCCAGGTATATAAGCGACGTGACGGTGTCGAGCAGGATGCTACTAATGCTGTACCCGAACATTGCGGGTTTGTTTTTGCTACTCATCCGCATTAACTTACATTAACCGCAGATTGCTGAGCACCCTATCTACCAAACACTTTATGTGTACACAGAGTAATACGGTCGTATCACACTTCCCTGGGACACTGCTGACGACAACCTTGTCTTTGATGAGCACTCGCCTTCGAGGGTAACATAATGGGTTCTATAGCTTAACAAGTCTTCGAGGTATTCACATATCTGTGAATCTATTCCATAGGTTCGTACCTTCTTTAACAGCCTGCTGTAGGCCGCCGTGTCAAACGCTTTCCGGAAATTTAGAAATATGGAACCTGCCTGTTGCTCTTCGACAGTAGTACGCCATGCAAAGGGCAAACTGAGTTTCGCACGAGCGATGCTTTCTAAAACCAATGCTGACTTGTAGACATAATATACTCGGTCTAAGGAAAATTTATTATATTCGAACAGAGAATGTGTTCAAGGATTCTGCAGCAAACCGATGTTAGAGTATTGGTCTGTAATTCTATGGGTCCCCTCTTTTGCCCTTCTAACATACAGGAGTCACCCCTGACTTTTTCCAGTCGCTTGGGACTTTGCACTGAGCGAGAGTTTTACGATAAGTAAAAGCTAAGTAAGGAGCTAATATTGTATTCTTTGAAAAACCGAACTGGAATTCCATCCGGGCTTAGTGATTTATTAGTTTTCTACACTTTCAGTTGTTTCTCTACCCCAGGAATGCTTATTACCATGTCGTCTGTACAGGATTCTGCTCGATGGCCAAAAAACGATATGTTTGTATTTTTCTACTGCTTGAACGATTTCTTGAACGTGAAATTTAAAACTTCGGCTTCGTTTTGCTCTCTTTACTGCCTTACCAGACTGGACAAAAAATGACTGGATGGAAGCCCTAGAGCCACCCAGAAATTTTACATAGGACCAGAATTTTCTCGGGTTCTCTGACAGATCTTTTGCTAAGGTATGACGGTAGGAATTTGTTGAATGCTTCGCGCATAGAGCTTTTCACAGACTTACGAATCTCTACTAACTTTTGCTTGACGTTAGTTGCTGGTTCTCTTTTGAACCCGAGAATGCAGCAGTCTTTGATTTCTCAGAATCTTCCGAAACTGATTATCAAACCATGATGGGTCTTTTCCGCCCTTGATCGACTTATTAGGCACATAATTCTCCAACCACGATTTATAGTCTGCTTAACCTTGCCCTTAATTCTTCTACGACCATCTTATTGGAACTAACTGATGTCAATTCACTCTCCTAGTGAGATTCTAACGACTGCTTACCTGCTGTTTCTAGCAGAAATACTCTTCTAGTCTTTTTAACTGATTCATTAACTTTCGTAACCATAGTTGCTATAATGACTCCTCATGATCCCTAGTCCCCGTTTCTATACCGACGTTGTTGAGAAGTTCAGGCCTATTTGTAGCTACAGGGTGCCGAATTAGCTGCTCAAGACAACTTTCACAAAACATAAGTACTTCGCATGACTGTTTGTCTGTACCCCTCTGCAATGAATTCATAGACATCCCAGTCTGTATTGATAGGTTAATCTTCGTTCATCCATTATGGACCGTGGGACAACGGCTAGAATGAACTTCTTGTTGCAATAATTTACAAACAGCCGTATGTAATGTAGAATTTTATTTCATTTTATGAACTTCTATGTGCTACCAGTTTCCGCATTGCATTGATCCCATCTTCAGGCCCCACACGTCATGGTCGTAAGATCGCTATACACGGAAAGAGCTATATATATATAACTGAATCCGTTATGCAACAGCTTTTGGTGGCCAGGTGACACAATCTGTGGTAAATTATTGCATCAAGAAGCTGATAGGTTAAAGTCGCCTCCAACTAGTACTGTGTGATCTGGATATTCACTCACTGCTGATTCCAGACTTTCTTTGAATGACACTAGATCTGTCATAGGAGAATCGGGTGGAGATTATGGCTAGTAAAAACATCCAAGAATTAGCTTGGCTTCCCCTAGACCTGTTACATGCAACCCAGTAAATTCACTGTCACACCCAACTTCGACATCAATACAGACAATGAACACTCCCCCTCCGATAACCTCCAATCTGTCTTTCAGATATACGCTCTGTGACTCGCTAAATATCCCAAAACTTTCCACTTTGGAATTAAACCATCTCTCGGTCCCGAGAATAATTTTAGCATGACAACGTTCCTGGAGGGTAGTAAATTCTGCAACTTTATTACGGATACTTCAACGATTTATTGATAAAACTTTCACAGTCGAAGTTTATTTGCTCTGAACGCTGTCTTCCCTTGCTGCATATCAACCGGTGAGTGTTCACGAGAGTACCTCAAACTACTGCCTAGCCTAAAAAACCCTCATGTCGACTCAAGTACTCTTCTATGGGAGTGGCTGCTTCCTTTATTTAGCGCGCTCCTGACTTATCAAGGAGAGTCCTACAAATCTCCAACAGAAGTGTTACAGTGTCGACGAATCCTTTGCCTAAGACCCTTTAAGCGACTCCTGATCAAAGGACCCCGATTAACTACGGGAACAATGATGCAAATTGCGAACCTTGCTTGCGCCACACGCTTAAGGCCAGCAGCCTTCATCACTTCCACCACTCGAATGTACGAGGTTGTCCAGAAAGTATTTACCATCGGTCGCGAAATGGAAACCACACTGAAAACCAGAAACGTTGTATTCCCAACAGTTAGATACGTCTTCTACCTACTTCTCTACATAGTCGCTGCTCCAACTTCGAGTTTTGTCGTAGTGTTGTATCAACTTTCCAATATCCTCGTCATAGAAAGTAGCCGCCTGTGCTTTTGGCCAGTTATCTGCTCTGGTCTGCAGCTCGTTGTCTGTGGAAAAATTTTGTCTTCATAGCCATCGGTTCTTGTGAGCAGCGATGAGACTCAGGGGGAGCCAATTACGGACTTTATTGTTGGTGATCAAACACTTCTCATCGGAAACGCTACAGGAACGTCTTCATTGCCCCTGCAGTGTGCGCCCGAGTATTGACAAGAAGAAGGAACTGCTCTACAGTTGTGTTGTGTGGGCTGGATGATAAAGGCGAAATCTCTAACCAGGCCCCGATACATGGCGGGAGAGCTATTTCCTACTCATCTTTACGTGCTCACTGTTAACGCAAAGCCGAAAAGAGCGACACGACACGATCGATGAGCATACTAGAGCCACTGCCCAACACATCTGTGCAAAGCTTTACCGGAATTTCCCAGTGGTTTCCAGTTCCCTACCGTTCGGAACTTATTTTCTGGACAACCGTCGTATAAACTGAGGATGGTCTTAGAACACAAGAGACAGGCGTCGATGGTACCGACTTGAGCCATAACTTGCCGACGACTGCACCATGCCCGCTCGATAGCCCCAGACAAGGCCACCTTCGCATCTTGGATGAGGCCCTCTGGCAGGCATACCGAGTGCACATTGATCTTCCAGGGGCTAAGGGATTCCAAAATGCGCCTAACGTTTCTGCTCGTGATAACTAATAAACCCATTCTACCGTGTGCGTGCTCGACTTGAGCCATAACTTGCTGACGACTGCACCATGCCGCTCGATAGCCCCAGACAAGGCCACCTTCGCATCTTGGATGAGGCCCTCTGGCAGGCATACCGAGTGCACATTGATCTTCCAGGGGCTAAGGGATTCCAAAATGCGCCTAATGTTTCTGCTCATGATAACTAATAAACCCATTCTACCGTGTGCGTGCTCGTATCCTGTTGTCCGCTCACAGGGTGAATGGGCGAGGCCAGACGGCCAGTCTCCACATTGACCACCAATGGGGCAAAGGCATTGCCACTTGCCACTCACTTTGCTTCAAGGTCTGATCCACCGCCTCGGGTACACTAGGAGGTGTTTAGGCAGCAGAGCCCATGGGCGAAAGATGCGACATGTGATGTGTCTCATGCAATGCGCCAGATTCTACGTCACAGCTACACACCAAGGAAGCAGGCAAGAAGTGCATTCAGCTGTTGGTGAACTGGGGTCAGCTCCCCCTGTGTCTGTACACATCATGTACATCCTAGGAAGATTAACTAAAAGGTGAAATACCCCCAAAACTTTCCCCTATTACCAAAATGACAATTTCTTGATGCTTCAGGATCTGTCATAACAACTCATTCCTTCATTTAGTAAAGTTGTCTCATCTAATTTTTTCCTCATTTCGTTTCAGCTTTTTCTTATTTGTAATTATATCTATCTATCTAATCTTCAGCATTTTTCTGTAGAAGCACATTTCAAAAGATTCTAATTTCTTCTTGTATTAACTGCTTATCGTCTACGTTTCACTTCTGTACAAGGCTACATTAAACGGAGCTACAGTTCTTTATCGATTCTGCTATAATCAGTTTCAACGGTAGATCCTAATTATCAAACTTTCATTTTCGTAGAGTCATAAGGGCCTGGAAGTGGCTGCTTTGTGGTGTTTCAAGTCAGGCCATAAACAATGGAAAAGAATACATTGGGTTTATACTAAAACATAAGAAACTGAAAGTAGAGTTCAATGTTAATTTGTTATTCGGTAATTTTCGTTGCGTGTCTATAAAGACGATCCGTCCGGGAAGTTCTGCAGCACTGTAGAGGCGAACGCTCCTATCATGAAAGAAGTATGTAATTCCTTTAAGTAGGCTGTTTAGGTTTTTTATTGGTAACGCCACATAGCGCTCTGTGTGAAAAACCACTGGCTGTGCTGTGTGCAGTCAGTGACTGGTTGGCATGGTTGTAATACTAGCCATTGTAGTGTTGTGCGGCTGGCTGTTAACAGCACATAGCGTTGCGTAGTTGGAGGTGAGCCGCCAGCAGTGGTGGTCGTGGGGAGAGAGATGTCAGAGTTTGGAAATTTGTAAGAATTGGTGTCATGAACTGATATATATATATATATATATATATATATATATATATATATATATATATATATATATATATATATATATATATGACTATTAAGGTAAATACATTGTTTGTTCTCTATTAAAATCTTTCATTTGCTAACTGTGCCTATTAGTAGTTAGAGACTTCCGTAGTTTGACTCTTTTAGTTAGCTGGCAGTAGTGGCGCTCGCTGTATTGCAGTAGTTTGAGTAACGAAGATATTTGTGAGATAAGTGATTTGTGAAACATATAGGTTAATGTTAGTCTGGGCCATTCTCTTGTAGGGATTATTGGAAGTCAGATTGCGTTGCGCTAAAAATATTGTGTGTCAGTTTAAGCACAGTCTTGTATAAATTTTCAAAGGGGATGTTTCATATGGCGTCCCTGCCAGGATACCACACTGGAATCTTCTCATTTTTTTCTTGTAATTTGTGTAATTATTGTAGCTTTTGTTTATTGCTAGTGCATAATTGTAGAGAGAATCTCCTTTGTAGTTGTAGTCTTTCATTGTTGCATTGTTTGCACCAAGTATTTCGCAGCTGCGCTTGCAATTAACTAGATATTATTTGCTATGTCAATGTGTTCTCTTATTTTTGTTCTTCAAATTGTGTTTTTCTGTGTTGTCGTGTGAAATATTGTGATAATAATGGTGTCTGAAAAACGTAATACTAGGCAACAAAGTAAACTGAGAAATGATAGTGAAGACGAAAGCAGTGTGTTAGCGCCACCGTGTAATGAATTAACTAATGTTCAAAGTAGTAATTTGGTAATTGTGCATAGGGAAATGGAGCGGGCTGCAAATAAGGGTGTAGACAGTGAAACAATTAGTGAACGGGGAAGCATTATCGATCGATCGGTCAGCAGCAGCTCACGTCAGGAATCCGAAATGACAGGACACAATCTTGCAAATACTGTACATTCAGGTTTTGCGTCCTCACTGTTTTCTCAAATAAGTCAAGACACATTTTCTGCTTGTCAAAATGTGAATGTTGCCGGTGTAAATGCACTGGCGGAAAGCATAGAGGAACAGATTTCAGAAAATAATACATTATTATTGCAATTAATGCAACAAGTGAGACAAAATCAGAGACAAACACAGCAACAGTTAGACACAGTGGAACAAAATCAGAGACAAACACAGCAGAAGCTTCAAAAGTTGGACACAATGGAACAAAAGCTTCAAAAGTTAGACTCAGTGGAACATACGCTTGAACAAACACGTGAAGATTTAACTACTGAGTTGCATAAAATCGAATCCAAATGTCAAAAAGTCTGTAATGACGTAAAAACACAAATTTGTGAGCATTTCCAACCTATTTTTTTGCGGCATGAAAATACATTACAGAATCACGAATCAGTAATAAAAGAACTGCAAACTATTGTTCATGAAAATCATGAGATATTGCAAGCTAAAATTGACTCAGTTGCATCTACCGATTCGGTTATGCAACTTGCAAAAACTCAGCAAAACTTAAAAGACTCAGTAGATATGATTTCACCACAAATGGACACTCTGAAATTTGGTTCAGAAAAACACACTGAGGAAATAAGTACACTATCGGAGAAAGTAGCCGAAAATTGGATCAGTTCATTAACTTATCTGCAAAGGTAGATTATGATCTGGATGACACATAAGCGTGCGAACGAATTACGAAATTCAAACAAAATCAGAATCAAATTAATACGCAACACCAAAGAGAAAACCGGGAAGTACAAGATAAGCTGACACAGGTAATACAAGAATTATGTATTTCAGAGGACACTCGCGCTCCAACACTTAGAAATACAGAAAAGCCACAAAATAATAACACAGGGCATTTCGGAAATTATGAAAGAAATTGGCAAGGTGCACCGAATTTTGAGATGGAACCGCCGACACGACGTAACAATGACCGACATGCGACTCGCCGACATGATGATTTTGACTATAAGCTGTTCATTACAACACGTAAATTCAAAACATTTGAGAATTCTGAAAACAACATTCATCCACAAGCGTGGCTCCATCAATTCTCTCATTGTTTTCCTCCTAACTGGTCATTAGAGCACAGATTAGAATTTATGTGTGGTTACTTAGAGAATGAAACAGCTGTAAGAATGCGATCGGTCATTCACGATTGTCACAGTGAAGGAGAATTTTATCATGCCTTCCTCTCAGCATATTGGTCTCACGCTACACAAGACCGAGTAAAACATAGCATCATTATGATGAAACATTTCGAACAATCTGAATTTTCCAGTCTTGTGAAATATTTTGAAGACATGTTACATAAGAATCAGTATCTTTCAAACCCATACAGCGCATCACAGCTCATCCGCATTTGCTTAATCAAATTGCCTGAACATTTGCAACATATTATTTTGGCAGGACGTTGCAAAGACGACATTGAAGCTTTTCAGGGATTGTTACAAGAATTGGAAATTAACACTGACAGTTGTGGGATGCGAAATCAGTAAAACAATCACTACAGGTTACATCCGTCGCAATTCCGCGATGAATTAAATAATAACTGGACACGACAAGGCTATTCTCACAACACAAATCGTGACCAAAACAGACACCACCCGTATTTCAGACGCAAGGGTCCACCGCGCAGTGATAATTCAGGGAGAAATTCTCCACCACTTAACCGACAAGAAAGAAACTACAGGAACTACCGACATGACGACAGACGATATAATCATAACGACAGACCTGAATTTCATCAGAACTGGCGGGATTCAAACAGAGCTGGGCCCTCTCGGCAAGGTGAATTTGTAGAAGTTAGGTCTCCTAATTCCAATAACGACGCGCGCAAACAAAGAAACAAACAATGACTCGCACCGGCAGGCAGCCACATGCGCCGGCTGGCTCAGAGAAAAATAACATAGACGCTAACCTTGAGAAAAATTCCAGTATTCTTTACTGACGTATACCGCATGATAATTGCGTTCAATTTAACTCTGAGCACTAGGAAGAGTAAAGGATTGTACTACATTTCACATGTAAAACCGTTTATTGAAAGATAATCTTCTTTTTAACTTTGTCTTTGCAATAAAACATTTCATTTCACATTTCTAGTATGCTTTGTCACACTGAGAAACTGTTAACATGCAACAATGTTGTGAAGTTAACTATCCAGTCTAGAACCTAGTGGATATTTTTAAACAGAAATTACGAATGCATTGTTATAGTGAACAGACGACAGAGTGTTGTTATTTGTACATTATTGCTTGTTAGTTGCACGATTACGTAACGACTATAAGGCTTACATACTTAGAACATATACTGTTAATGAGATTTTAATGCAACATTTTGGTTTAGTTGAAAAGACATTCTTTATTTGAAGTACTTTCTGTGAGATTAAAGATGACTTAGCATTTGGTTTCTTTGATAGCTACACGATTATATCACGACGCTACTAATGTGTGACACAATTTACATTGTACTTTCACGGTGTATCTGTTTTATATCTGCACAGTTTTTCTGAATTCTTCTGGAAAGGAAAACAATTTTTTGTAGTAACTTTGAGGTATAGCTACAATGAGACAGCCTTTTCTGTAGCGCAACAATACGTTACAGTACAGTACTTACTTCATCACGGCAATAAGCGTAGTAACTACGATATCTATACCCAAAGCATTTCACTTTTGTTTATCGTGAGTTAAGTACATTGACTTCTACAGAACTTAGCTTTCGGAGGACAATAACTACGACACTTCGACAGAGATTATCTTACAACACGACACACAGTTTAGCGCTACAGTACGCGTATTTGAGTGACTAATTTTGTACTTAAAACATTTGTTTTTAAAGATATTTGAAGCAAAATGATACAAAGGTTTTCCGTGATACATTTCATTCCATTGCTGTAATATGTAACACCTGAGTATATAATTACATTAATCCTCAGGGGGGTACACGCTTACTTTGTGTACTATTTGTGCGGCAAGCAGAAGGAGCCCTAGCTAATATGGTATTTGCTTATACAACTTTACACATCGGTACCATATTTCTCTAACACAGAATTACACAGCTATCTGATTATTTAACTGAGAGAGACAAATATTTGTTTTAGTAAATCAGTGACAGCTGTTTACGTAATTACACCGTTGGATAACTTCACACTTATGAAATTGTATTTTGTCTGTACTTTGTGAAATGTTCATATTTTTTCGGAACCATTGTGATACTATGAGAGCTTTGAATGATGTACTTGGTATGGGATCATGATTTTTAAAGTACGTTTGATGTTGATGAAGCTTTTGACATGAGCAGAGAATTTTTTTTAGCTTTTGAAATTATTGGAGGAGGCTACGACGATTTTGAGAGTTGACTGACGTGTTATGATGTTATTATTACGCTGACTATGTGTATTATGCTGCTGAGGTATGTTTATGATCAATAAGTTGATGCCATATGAGGAATTTGATTATGCTACTTATTTGTTATGATGAAATATTGAAGAAGTGTCGACGAATATGTATATGTGTAATAAGGTAAGGAATACTGAGTAGTGGTTAGGGACTCTGGTTTGTGAAAAAGGATGTTGGAAACCGAGAATCGTACTTTAAGATTTATGAAATGTATGTAAATGCGTGAATGTATTACAATGCCGATGAAAATTTTTTGGACACTATTATATGTAAAGGATTTTATTTCTACAGATTTGTAACGCAAATTCTTGACCTGTGAAATATTTTTATATGAGACTGCCACTGTAGCGGAAACTGGTGTCGTAAATATTTCGGTAAGAAAGTTAATTGACCACCTGCACGTAATGCGTCGTGGGCACCCAGCTGCGCGACAGCCACCTGGAAACAAGCCATTAGTATGTGCCTTTCAGAGGCACAAGAAAAAAAGGCCATTATCCTCGCTATTGACATTCCTTTGTAGAAAGCATCGTAAATACGACACCCTCAAACTTGAAAACATGATTACACTAGAGTTCTTAATTTATGATATTTACTGAAATGAAATGATGAGAAACATTTCTTGTCTATTGTCTTGCTAGTTGGAAGATTGTTTACTGCATTATGAAATGACTTATGGCTAGCGAATGACGTTTCACGCCTTGCTTTGTCTATTTTGTTTAATATCTAGTTTCTAGCTGCACTGCAGCATTGGTTACAATAAAATTTAATGGATGTACTAATATAGATATTTTATGCCTACAGATCCAGTAAATAATAACTTTATGATGTACTTAAAAAAACGAAGGAGCACAAAAAGACTTCCCTTCACAGGAACTGCATACATAATTTTCTTTTCAAGTACTTGGTAATTTTTATGGTAAAATAATTCTTGTGGTGCACCAGTTTAATGACATAGATATTAATATGTGAACAGACATTTCCCTTTTCTGCATTGTTGTCTTTACTGTAATATTTTTTCTGCTTGAGCTTTGACATGTTTAGTTATAAGCTATTGCATTTGCTGCTGCTGTGTGCCAGGCATAGTGCTACTGAATTTCACTTTGTGTTACTCTGTTAAGCCAGTATTACTACGGATTTATTTTTCTTGTTTGTTGCACAGTGCCTTATATTAGTTATAATATTGCAACTGCTTTGCCAATTTCCATTTTTTGGTCATTGCTGTTTGTGTTAATTGTTTTGTGCTGCTACATTGCGTCGTCCCTTAGTTTAGTATCTGAGCTCAGTAGGTTTAACTTAAGAGGGGGTAGACTATATAAGAAACTAACTATGATGAATTGGAAGAAAAGCATTGAGAAGCTACAACAAAATGGTTTGTCCAAAAAATTAGTGTACAGTGGAGAAAAACTATTTTTGAAAGAGGATGTGAACAGAATACAGAAAGCATGCTTTGATAGGTGTTTTTTTTTTGTCTGGAGCAAATGTTGAAATAAGAGGGACGATCTATGGAATGAAGTTTTGGGTTGGACTGAAGTACCAAATGTTACACTGAAAACAAACCCTCTCCTTTCCTTTTGTGTTATCACACTACGTGTTTGTGTACCCTTGTGTATTTATTTTCTTCCTGTCTCTGTGTACTGTTTCATAGAATTTTTTCTCTTCTAATACTAAGCTACATTCTCTATGATGAGGAACACTGTTATCCTCAAATATAATTTGCATTAATAACATGTTATTTACTTTGTAAAGATGTTTACACATTATTTATTCTGTTTTTTTTTTCTAATGCTCATGTGTGAAGTTGATGTTTCAAAAGTTATTCTGATCTTTTATGTATGTACTTATGTCATAATTTTTGTAACATTGATGTATGTGTTATTTCGATTCTTTTGTAAAGCCTGTATTACTGCAAATGTTATCTGTACTATTACGTTCTTTAATGATATATTTTGTACCTTTGTTATTGTATTCTCATGTTATAAAATTGTGATTGACACCAGTTCATCAAATTAAGTAACTTGTAAATTACATTTCACTGCACACGTTTCTGTTGGGGTTAGTATAATGACAATATGTGAGAAGTAGGGACTGATAGTGTTTGCACGTGTGTTAATAATTCAGCAAGGGACTGGATAACAGCATTGCTCGTTCTAAGGACATTTCAAATATAAAATTGTGAGTACACAAGTGGTGGTTTACGGACTTGCTGTATTCTCTGCAAGACTCTTCGATGGTGTTCATGCACCTGCACAGTCTCAACAGATGGCTGCTGACCATCTCTACAAGGACTACAGTGGGTCTGCACCTTTGATGGCCCACCAATACCATTATTTCTACAAGGTCTACAGTGGGTCTGCATCTCTGGTGGCCCACCAATACCGTACTCTCTACCGGGACTATAGTGGGTCTGTTCTGTGATGACCTACCTACCAATAGTCTTCAAAACTTCGACTGACTCTGCTGAGGGTTTGCTCTGTTGTGGCCCATAACCTGTCTGCATGTCAAGAGTCAGCACTGTCTTTCCGTTGGAAGGACAACACTACTTCTTCAAGACTGCATGGAAATCGACTACTTCCGTGTGCATTTTCTTTTAATACTCAGACTTTGAGGAAAAAAAAACTACTGCAATTTTACTTTGATGAATGATCAGGACTGTCTTTATGGACTGTGAGAAAATTTTAGCTTTTGACCACCATTGTATCGATAAGTGTGTGCATTTCATTTCTTTGTTATTGTAATTATGAAAAAAATTTTCAAATCTGTATCGGCCACTGCCCAAAACAATTTGTAAATTTTTTGTGGGGAGTATGGGGGCTATGTAAGTAGGCTGTTTAGGTTTTCTTTATTGGTAACGCCACATAGCTCTCTGTGTGAAAAATCACTTGCTGTGCTGTGTGCAGTCAGTGGCTGGTTGGCATTGATGTAATACTCGCCATTGTAATGTTGGGCGGCTGGCTGTTAACAGCGCGTAGCGTTGCACAGTTGGAGGTGAGCCGCCAGCAGTGGTGGACGTGGGGAGAGAGATGGCGGAGTTTTCAAATTTGTAAGAATTGGTGTCATGAACTGATATATATATTATGACTATTAGGTAAATACATTGTTTGTTCTCTATTAAAATCTTTCCTATGCTAACTTTGCCTAGTAGTTAGTGACTTCCATAGTTTGAATCTTTTAGTTAGCTGGCAGTAGTGGCGCTCGCTGTATTGCAGTAGTTCGAGTGACGAAGATTTTTGTGAGGTAAGTGATTTGTGAAACATATAGGTTAATGTTAGTCAGGGCCATTCTCTTGTAGGGATTATTGAAAGTCAGACCGCGTTGCGCTAAAAATATTGTGTGTCAGTTTAAGCACAGTCTTGTATAAATTTTCAAAGGGGCGTTTCATTCCGTCATGACTGTTCATATCTTATGTGTATCTACTACTTTCATAATAAATTTGATACATGTATGCTTAAGAAGTGTACTATTTAGTTCGCAAAAACGCTGCCTTTATACTGATTTCGACGACCGTACTAAGACCTGCAGTTTTTCTGATTTCAGTCTCTGTTCTGTTTAAGTGTTTTTTTAAATATCTGTGGGCTCTCTATTCGTCCAAGCTTAGTGTTGACGGATCTTGATGAAACCATGGTGTCAAAGACCCGATTTTTTTTGATTCCATGCTCCCAGTGTAAGTTCTGCTATTGCCGATTTATCCATGTTCCCCAGATCGACAATTGCTCTTGTGTTGCATAACCCGCGCGTTAACGCTTCTTTTGATAGTTCCTACGTAGATTGACCTCTACTGCAAGAGATTTTTTGTAATCTGTCTGTGGCAGGCTGTCTTAGTATCAAACAAAGCTCTGTAATCCATGTTGGTGCGACTCTGCGATCTTAGGCAGTGGTCTGATGATGTCATTAACCTACCGTTTCTGGTTATGTATAAACATCTCGGCTTTCTGTGTTCGTCTGAGATTGTAACCGCTTTCTGAGTTGTTTAGTATCTGATGGTATTCCCAGTATTAGAAAACAAATAGTTAAGCAGAGTCTAAACATGCATGGTGGTCTCTGTTTGTTCTATATCGTGTCTCCCTACCACTTTCGCGCAACGACGCTATGAGCGTGTTTTTTAGGGAAGTGACTAGTTTGAACCTGGAACGTGTTGCTGGTAAGGAGACGCCAGACCACACATGACATGTAGAATTCAGAAGAGTTCAGTGAGACTAGCGATGATATAACCAAATACTAAATGATCTCAGCGTCAGCACCACTGCACTCCCAGTAAAAGAATCTTAATACTAACTAAATCTAGTGGAAGGGGTTCAAGGCTTTCCTATTTTTATTTAGCTGGTAAAATAACGTCGAAAAAGCAGTTAAGTTTAACATTGGAAATTTTATTCTACTCACAAAACATTGTTTATAAATTGCACTGTTAATAAAAGGAAGTGTTTTAATACAGGATGGTAAAAACCAACTGCGTTCAACAAAAATGTGAACGAATATTCCCTGAGTGGGTTTCCAAGTTCTAAAATGGATCGAAGGATGACCTATGCCATATCACATCTATAATCTAGGTTTAAATTAAGTTTCACAAAAGTGCAAACTATCAAAATTGTCTACAGTGACCCTCAGTTATCTTCAATTACTTATCTAACTTGTCGTAAATTACAGTGGCTGATGTGGCTTCTCAATAACTATATAACAGAGGAATCATCGAGTTTCAGATTTCTACTTCAAGTGGCAAATGTGAAAACCATGAGCTATAATTTACGATCGACACTAGCATTACGCAAAAAAAGGGGTGTAACAGGTGAGACTTCTGCAGTTCTGAGTGAAGCCTTATGCGCTCAAAAAATGTGGCATCGCTTGCGTTCATTACCTTGTCGGTGTTTAGGCAGCGTCGGGGCGGCAGCGGGCAGCACAGCTCTGCTCACCTCGCCATCTCGGAAGCAACTCCTCTAACTTCTCCTTACTACAATTTACCGAAGTTGGTTTAAAAAAACTATCTGGCTGTGTTTTCATCTGACCAATCAGGGTCTCAATGTTAACCTTAAGCAAATCTGTCTATCCAATGAGAAACGTTATACTTTTCGTGGTGCGGCAATGTTCTTAAAGTTTGCAACGTAGCAGAGATGCTAAAAAGCCTCACGCTAAAACCTGCAGCTGGTGTGATCCTTTTAGCGTTATCGTAAGATCTATACTGTTCTTCTGGAGGGCTCTAGCTTTTAACATGGGCTGGGGGGTGGTCCTTGACGTAACAGAGACGCGAAAAAGTCTCATGCTAAAACGTGCGGGTGGTGTGGTCCTAGTGGTTAGCCGGCACCGTGGGTGTCCAGTCCGTCCCTTATCGTACGGCCTTCTAGCTTAACACGGTTCTGCTCTCGGCTTCTGTTCTCATTTCTCCCCTCGGAACTGCGTCTGTCTCACGGTGGGAAGGTATGACATGCATTTAGGTATTCTTGTGTTAGTCTGTGGTATTCCATTTGCTCACTCGTTACTCTTATTACTTTGGTTAATTTAATGTCACGATTTATTCGGAGCTATGTGGCATACTACTGGATTTGCTGATCATGTCAGGGTTTTCATGGAAGGTGTTGGATTTGCCTGACAGCTTACAAGAGGACCACGGCCTAATGCACACAAAACAAGTGTCACCAGAAACAATTAGCTGAAATCGTTAAACTGAACAAACTCGAAGACACAATGGAATCCCAATCAGACTCTGTCACGTATATAATTTAACCCTTTTTTTACCGTAATACGCTGTAGCGATACATGTAAGCCCATTGCTGGACTGGCAGGTCTCATGTTTCATTCGTAGCTGATTTAAGTTCATCACAGTCTGTGAGTTATATCAGTGCCAGTTAACAAATATTTAACGTATTTAATAAGTAACTTCAGTCGTTACCAATATTAAGCCGTATAATTTTGTGTTAAATCCTACTATTTTCTGGTAGCAGTGTTTCACATGTGGTATTGTCCGTACATAAGCCAGGGTAGGCAGAAAGGCCCAGGGCAGCGACTCAGTGTGAGACTTCCTCACCTCTCATAGGAGAAAGCAACATTAATGAAGTGTCCACTCACAGCAGGTATAACACTACAGCCTAAGCATTGTTTAGCCCAGGTACCTGGAAGTCACATTACGATAGTTTTTCTCATAATGTGTCCTGTGCAGTATGGAGTACAGACCTTCATTCACTGAGGATATTTAAAGACCCATGGCCGGCCGGCGTGGCAGCGCGGTTCTAGGTGCTTCAGTCTGGAATCGCGTGACCGCTATCGAATCCTGCCTCGAGCATGGATGTCCTTAGGTTAGTTAGGTTTAAGTAGTTCTAGGTTCTAGGGGACTGATGACCTAAGATGTTAAGTCCCATAGTGCTCAGAGCCATTTGAACTATGTAAAGACCCATGATGAGCATCTGCAGTGCTGCAGAATCTTGGTTTTTGTAAGCTCTGCCATCCTGTCAAAACACATTTCGAAAGAACTTTCTTTTTCATTGAAAGACCTCCCTAGACCACCGTGAAGGGCGAAGGCAGCCACAGACACAGATCTCTGCGTTCGCTGTGAAGCGACGCTGTTGCGTTGTGCAGAACTTCTTCTGTGTCGCTTAGCATGGGGTGAACACCCTCTAATCTTAAAATTTTGTTGCCGCGAGAAGTGACCGCACAATTAGAGGCGTCATGACACGGATTGCGTGGCCCGTCCCGCCGGCGTTAGAGTCCTTCAAATGGTTCAAGTGGCTCTGAGCACTGTGGGACTTAACATCTGAGGTTATCAGTCCCCTAGAACTTAGAACTACTTAAACCTAACTAACGTAAGGACATCACACACATCCCTACCCTAGGCAGGATTCAATACTGCGGCCATAGGAGGCGTGCGGTTCCGAACTGAAGTGCCTAGAACCGCTCGGCCACAGCGGCCGGTGGTTGGAGTCCTTCCTCGGGCATGGGTGTGTGTGTTGTTCTTAGCATAACTTAGTTTATGTTAGTTTAAGTAGTCTAGGGACCGATGACCTCAGCAGTTTGGTCCCTTAGGAATTCATACACATTTGAACATTTAAAACTTTGCAAGATGGCTCTTCATTGGTTAACCTTATAAATTAGCACAGAAGGGGAACTCAGGATGTCAGTTTCCACGAAATTCTAATGTGGATATTAGCTTGAAGTGAAAAAAAATACCTGCACGAATTATTATTCACAGATGCATGGAAAAACTGGTAGAAGTTGACCTCAGATAGAAGCAGTCCGTGTTATTGCCAACTTCTACAAAAATAAAACAACAGTTAAAGAGATAAAGGAAAGGTAAGGGTAGCAGTAGTTGAGAAGGGTATGAGGGAGGGTTGCAGCCTATCGCTGATTTTTTCCCCCTAAGTTGTTGTCGTTTGATCACCTTTATTGATGTACCTGTTTTTGCTCCTGTGCTCTTTATTGGTGCTACGGATATTTTATTTGGCATGTTTTATAATCTGACGAACAAGTGGGGAGCTATATTATTGTAACTGGAGCATGTTCTCAGTATGTTGATGACACTGATGGGTAGTTATATTTCTACGGTCGCAGGTTCGAATCCTGCCTCGGGCATGGATGTGTATGATGTCCTTAGGTTAGTTAGGTTTAAGTAGTTCTAAGTTCTAGGGGACTGATGACCACAGCAGTTGAGTCCCATAGTGCTCAGAGCCATTTGAACCTTTTTTTTTTGTAGTTATATTTCTGGGAGATCTGAGAACCTGAGGGTGTCAAAAATGGAATAAAATAAATTGTTTGACAGCAAGTGATCTTGGTTTCTAATACCATACGTTAGAACATTAGATCGTCCCAATAACAAGTTAAATTCCAGTACTTTTGATAGACGCACATCGTGTAGGGTATGAAGTTCACGTGACACTGCGCCCCTTGTGTATCACTGCAAGCAGCAGGGCACGTCAGTCAAACTTTTTTTTAAGCTGTAGCTAGTCCACTGGCGACGCTGAATTCCTCTACAGCCTTCTCTCCGTCCAGCCTGTCGTTTCAAGCAGAACCCACCCGGGAGAGCGAGGGGTGGGTCTGATGCGCCAGAGAAGTTGGCCTCTCCCGCCTGGTGTACGGCGAGGCGCGGCGCATCCTTCTGAGGCAGATGCCCTGCCACCGGGCACTCAGCGTCCCGGGCCACAGCCGGCCTTTCCCGGGTCGGCCCGGCCCAGCAGCTAATGACGCGAATCACCGTTAGAGCGGCGCGGAGCGCGGGCAGTTGCCGTAATGACAGCCGCCTAATCGCTGCGGTTGTTACCGTCCGCTGGACCGGCGCTGCTCCACTCTCCGCCAGAAAACTTGGCCACCCTGCAAAGCAGCTCTTCCGCTGTTCCTTTGTTGCTCACCCTCCACACTACTCTCCTGTCCTCTCTTCGTCTTTCGGGTTGAGACGTTACAGCAAATCACAAAATAGCTCTGTAGTAACATTATGTTCACTTGTTTCTGTCCAGAGCTGTGGACAATCTTCACAATATGCTTTACTTTCATTTCTGTGGCACTACAATACGTTGTGGGTCTTGGCCTCTTCAGTAATTTTCAGCCAGTTAACGTGATCCTACACTTTCTATCCGCAACAGCCTGTTTTCTTCAGGACCTCCTTGACTCAATCCATATTGTCCTCAGTTACCCCATCAATTTTGATCCCCTGGATTTCCATCTAATATCATTTTAGTTGTTTCCGTTTTAAGTATCTGTGTCTTGTGAGATAAGGACATGGGCTGTTGCTGCACTATCTTTGTGTTGCTACACCCACTTTGCCTGTGAGTACTAGCAAAGTTACACGCGTTCTAAGTTGAGAAGTGTTTGGTAACAGGCGTAGATTGAAGAATGGTCAGGAAATTTTCGTTACAAATGTAATATAAATTGATGGAATTGAAGTATGTGTATTTTTGATGCAGGTTTGGAGAGAGAACATAAACAGATTTCTTGTGCATTTTTCTGGAACGTTGAGGCACTGAGGTATGCACGCAAGTGCGTAACATTGATTCATATCATTGAAATTGTAGTACCGAAGCTCAGATAATAGTACTGTTATATGGATTCTAGTTATAGGAAGAGGAGATATCCCCTTGCTTACAATTATTTCTTAAAGTCATTTTATGTAAATAGTATTGTGAACATTCAATTAATTTTTAAAGCATTACTTTTGAATATAGAATTTAATTTGAATTTTGTCAGAAATTAGTTTCTACCAGTAAAAATTCTCACCATTCATTCAGTTTATTATGTACGTTCCCACATTGCACTTTGTGGTACGGAATTACCAATCATAAGTTTTCAGTGTTGCTTTACTGCTGTACCATGTGCGCTACTTTCAAGAAACCTGCAAAAATGTCTGCCAAGACACGAGGTAAGTGGAAATACGGTTTAGGGCTAAGAATTTCTTTTTAAGTTCAGCTGCGCATTTATTTCTGAAGTCGATTTACATTAATGGTAGCACTGCATTTTTATAGAAATAGTTAGCTTCAGTTTATAGACAATGTTGAACGAAACATATAGAGTCTTTCTGTAATACAGTACAGTCAGAGTTTTGCATAGACAGGAGTTTAAGTTAATAATTTGTTTGGTAATCATTTTTGAGAAGTTTTAGTCGATAGTTTTAGGAACGTTCGCTCTCATAGAGAGAAGCAGACAAACATTTAAGTTCAACGTCCCCGTCCACCCCAGTCCAGCTGATTTCACTATTCTTCTAGACAGTCAACATGGGCTCTAAAACGCATACCTTAAGAACTATGGGCACTTCTTCTTCTTCTTCGATACTATGAAAAAAATTCTCTTCCATTACAAGCTCTCTGCTTTCCATATTTTGAGAGGTGGTAGTACGCACCAAAATAAGAAAAAGTCAAGTTAATATGGATAATAAAGTGCACGCATTTAGAGCTATGAGTATTTGTTCATTTTCGCTACATGAAACACACTCTTCTCTTGAATGCTAGAGCAGTGGGTTTGTTAACCTAACAAACACAAAGCACTGGGATAACCAAAACTTTTATTTATTTATGAACCCAACCTTAACTGTTATTTAGCTACAATTTTATCACTGTTGGCAAAGTGATCACTACATCAAATTAACTTCCATTAGGAATGCGGAATGCACTCAACATATGTGATATGACTTTCAGAATGGCGGATAGCAGCAATTAGTCGTTACGTTTCTGGCTTTGTTAAAGCAAATCTAGATTTCGACTTGTAAGAAGCCATTATCAAAGCAGTGTTTCAGGTTTTAAATATATACTACTCCGACTAGTCTTGAATGAACTGTGAGAGCAGCCCAAACAACCTGGTTTGCTTTACTAGGGGACGTATTAAAACGTCTGAAATGCTATATTAATAATGACTAGTTACTAGGTGAAATGTAGATTTGCTTTAATAACGCCAGAAGGAAAAACATACTGATTGCTGCTCTCCATCATTTTGATAATCATTACTCTTAAAATTTGCAGCATATCATTTGATTACGTAATTGGGTACAAAGTTTCTCGCTGTTCTTATTTCTACTACTTCTGTACTTTCGTCTTTCATCAGTTTACTCTAAATCCATATTCTGTACTCATTAGCCTATCCATTCTGTTCAGCAGGTCATGTAATTCTTTTTCACTTCCACTCAGGACAGCAACGTCATCAGCGAATCATATCACTGAAAATCCCTTCATCTTGAATTGTGATTCCACTCCAGAACCTTTCTTTTGTTTCCATCATTGCTTATTCGATGGACAAATTGAACAGTAGTGGCGAAAGGTTACATCCCTGTCTTACACCCTTTTTAATCCGAGCTTTTCGTTCTCTTATTATTCCCTCTTGGTTCTCGTACATATTGTATATTACCCGTATCTCCCTATAGCTTACCCCTATTTTTCTCACAATTTCGAACATCTTGCACCATTTTACATTGTCGAATGTTTTTGCTAGATCGACAAATCCTATAAACGTGTCTTTATTTTTGTTTAGTCTTGCCTCCATTGTCAACAGCTACGTTAAAATAGCCTCAATGGTGCCTTTACCTTTCCTAGAGCCAAACTGATCGTCATCTAACACATCCTCAATTTTCTTTTCCATTCTTCTGTATATTATTCTTGTCAGCAACTTGGATGCATTAGCTGTTAAGCTGGTTGTGCTATAATTCTCCTGTTGTCAGCTCTTGCAATCTTCGGAATTGTGTGGATTATATTTTTCCTAAAGCCAGACTGTATGTCGCCAGACTCATACATTCGACACAGCAACGTGAATAGTCGTTTTATTGCCAATTCCCCTAAATATTTTAGAAATTCTGAAGGAATTTTTTTGCATATTGATTCTTTCTCACTAATCTCTTAAACTTCAGTCCACTCTTCACCACTACTACATTGTGATATGAATCTGTAACTGCTCCTGGGTACGCCTTACAATCAAGAACCTGATTTCGGAATCTCTGTCTGACCATAATGTAGTCTAACTGAAATCTTCCCGTATCACCCGGCCTTTTCCAAGTAACCTCCGCCTCTTGTGTTTCTTGAAGAGAGTATTCGCTATTACTAGCTGAAATTTATTACAGAACTCAATCAGTCTTCCTCCTCTCTCATTCCTTGTCCCAAGTCCATATTCTCCTGTAACCTTTTTAGTTCTACTCCTTCTCCCACAACTGCATTCCAGTCTCTCATGATTACTAGATCCTCATCTCCCTTTGCGTATTATATTACCCTTTCAGTATCCTCATATACTTTCTCTATCTGTTCATCTTCAGCTTGCGACGTCGGCATGTATACCAGAACAATCGTTGTCGGTGTTGGTATGCTGTCGATTCTGACCGCTATCACTGAACTGTTCAAGGTAACAAACTTTCTGCCCTACCTTCCTGTTCATAATGAATCCTACTCTCGTTATCTAATTTTCTGCTGCTGTTGGTGTATACTCATCTGACCAGAAACGGAAATGGGAAGAAGACAAGGATTTCTGGAGGATGAGTTACATGACCAGAAAAGGTTTAAGATAGATAAAGACACTGGATATGCAATTCTGACTTAAGAGAAATCAAGACAAGCTTGTAGTACACTGATGTGACAAAGTCATGGGTTACCTCCTAATATTCTGTCGTACCTCCTTTTTCTGGGTGTTGTGCAGAACCTCGACGTGGCATGCACTCAAGTCGTAGGAAGTCCTCTGCAGAACTACTGAGCCATGCTGCCTGTATAGCCGTCCATTACTGTGAATGTGTTGTCGGTCCCGGATTTTGGTTGGTTGAATGATTTCGGGGAAAGGACCAAACAGTGAGGACATCGATCCCATAGGATAAGGGAAGGACGGGGAAAGAAGTCGGCAGTGCCCTTTCAAATGAGCAGAATTTTGTGCAGCAACCGACCTCTCGAAAAAAACGGTACAAAAGGCTCTGAGCACTTTGGGACGTGAGGTCATCAGTCCGCTAGACTTAGTACTTAAACCTGACTAACTTAAGGACATCACACACATCCATGTCCGAGGCAGGATTCCAACCCGTGACCGTAGCGGTGGCTACACTGTTCAATCGTCCAGTGTTTACGCTCCTTAGACCAAGCGAGGCGCCGTTTGTCATTTACCGACGTGATGTGTGGCTTATGAGCAGCCACTCGACCATGAAATCTATCTTTTCTTACCTCCCGCCTTTTCTCACCTGAACCAGTTTGAAATTCCTGTGTAATGGTGTGGATAGATGTCTGATTATTACACAGTGCGACCCTCTTCAAATGTCGGCGGTCTGTGTCAGTCAACAGACGAGGTCGGCCGGTACCGTGTTTTGCAGTACGTGTTCCTTCCCGTTTCCACTTCACAGTGGACCTAGGGATGTGCAGGTGTGTAGAAATCTCGCGTACAGACTTATGACACAAATGACGCCCAATCACTTGACCACACTCGGAGTCCATGAGTGCCGCGGAGCTTCCCATTCTGCTCTCTCACGATGCCTAATGATTACTGAGGTCGCTGGTATGGAGTACCTGACAGCATGTGACAGCACAGTGCACCTAATATGAAAAACGTATGATTCTGGATGCTTTTGATCACATATGTATGGCTCTGCCGCATCGTACTGCATCTGCAGCAACAATTTGAACAGTTGCTGGAACTACAATGACGCAACGAACTGTTGCAAATTGATTACTTCAAGGACAACTACGAGCCAGAAGCCATGTAGTGTGCGTTCCACTGACCCCAAAATCACTGCCGTTAACGACTTCAGTGGTATTAATCGAGAACTCATCGAAAGGCAGTGTGGAGGCCTTTTGTTTTTTCTAATGAAAGCTGTTTCCGCCCCGCTGACATCGATGGCCGTGTGTTGGTTAGAAGGAGGCCTGTTCAGGGCTTGCAACCGTCCTGTCTGCGTGCTAGACACTCCGGCCCACATCTGGAGTTATCGTGCCGGCCATGACAGCCGATTGGCTCTTGGCGCTTTAGTCTGGAACCGTGCGAACGCTACGGTCGCAGGTTCGAATCCTGCCTCGGGCATGGATGTGTGTGATATCCATAGGTTAGTTAAGTTTAAGTAGTTCTAAGTTCTAGGGGACTGATGACCTCAGTTGTTGAGTCCCATAGTGCTCAGAGCCATCTGAACCTAAATTTGGACCTGGAGTTATGGTCTGGGGTGCGATTTCGAATGACAACAGTAGCACTCCCGTGGTTATCTCGCGCACGCTGAATGAAAATTTGTACGTCAGTCTGGTGATTCAACACACTGTGCTGCCATTTATGATCAGCATTCAAGGCCATGTTTTCCAACAGGATACTGCTCACCCACATACCGCTGTTGTAATGCAACATGCTCTACAGACTATCGATATATTGTCCTGGCCTGCTCGATCAGCAGATCTGTCTCCAATCGAGCACATACTGAATATCATCAGACGATAAATCCAGCAATATCTACAAACAGCATTTCCAGTCCCGATGTTGACCGACGAGGTACTCCAGTCACGAAACTCCATCCCACAAACTGAGATCCGGCACCTGTACAACACAATACATGCACTTTTGTAAGTTTGCATTCAACATTGTGTCGATTACATCTGTTATTATTGTTCCAGCATTTCACTTATTCAATGGCTTATCTCGTGCTTACATTAACCTAATTATCTTACAATGTCAATCACTTACGTATGTTATCTCGACGAATTCATTCCCGAAATTTCGTTTATATTAACTTTTTTTAGTATTACAATTTTTTCCGTCAAACTATTTCGAGCATTTAAAAAAGAGAATTAAGGCTTAAAGTACATAGGTTTAACAAGTAGCACCAGCACATTGCGAGATATTACTAAATAGTAAAAACTTATAAATAATATTAACATGCAAATACTAAGATACAAGAAACAGAATATGCAAAGTTAGCAAAAGCGTGCAGGTTTCTCATCTTGATCTAACTAAAAGATAATCTATATTATGTGAATTCTTCATATGTTAGAAATCTTTTTACAAATACTTAAATTTTTGAAAACCTTCGTGGGATTTGTAGCCTATCTTTAGACTAAATTTGCTAAAACACTAGCTGAAAGATGGCAACCAAATTTAACGTCCCAATACAGAGGTCAGGATCGTTTCCGACTGTCTGTTATGCCTTCTATCAATACAACGCTGTGTAGAACGTGGGAATTCAAATGAGGGTGTTGTCGCACAATGAAATACTGTGAATAAGCGATCTCACTCAAGGCTATAATGCATAAATAACTTTAAAAATAATATTTGTGGTGAATAAAACATCATGAATGTTGTACTACTTTTTTATAGTATTAATCCACGTTAAACAAATCGGAGAAGGATTTTTATTATTTTTTAAATTACTTTTGTTATAATTTGTAGTTATATTATTTTGTTATTATCATACTTTCAATAAAGCTAATCGAGAGTAGCCGTGTCTGTGCAAAAACGTCACTGTAGCAGCAGACAAGCAGTGCTAAGAGTGGGACAGAAACGTCGGGTATGTGTCAAGAAAAGAATACCGAGGTCACCTTACGGAGGAAGCCGCGTAGTGGAATCAAACAGGGCCCGCCTGCTGCCAGCTAATGGAGGCGGGTGTTTTTGTTTATTGCCTGCTCTGTGCGCCACGGTCCACCCCAGGTTACGTCGGTCTCCTGGCTATTACAGAGCAATGGTACGTGAAATGGGAAAAGGCTGCTGCTTAATGACTCGGCAGTGATGGAGAGCGTACGGTCCGTCGTCGGTGGTTTCATCCCTCCGGCAGTAACTGCTTTCGACGTGCCATGGCTTAGTACAGACGTGACATGGCCAGAAAGAAGGGCTAGGAATGAATCGCAAAAGTGATGGAAGCTGAACACGCCTTCAGACAGTTACCGAACGGGCGGAATGACCAAGGCAGGCTATTGTATTATACACATACTTGTTTTCCGCTCGTCGATTAATTCTTTTCCTTAACTTCCTCTACTGAGCGAGATTTTGTTGTGATTAAGACACTGGGCCCGCTTCGAGAAAAACGCCTGTTAGAATTTTCGTCACACTATCCAAATTTAGGTCTCCCATCGTTTCACTAGAGGTTTCACTTGATGGTTTCTTGCAACGGACATTGCCGATTTGTTGTTCCACGAGAAAAGGATAATATACTGAAGGATGGAAAAGGAAGTTGAGGATCTGTTATATGACGATCAGTTTGGCTTTAGGAAAGGTAAACGGACCATAGAGGCAGTTAAGACGCAGCGGTCTGATGGCAAAATCGAGACCTCGAAAATGCGTTCAGGAACGTAAAATGCTCCAATATGTTCGAAATTCTGAGATAAGTAGGGGTAAGCTAAAGGGGATGACGAATTATATATAATATGGACCAGAACCAAGAGGGAACAGTAAGACTGGAAGACCAAGAACGATGTACTCGGATTAAAAAGGATGTAAGGCAGGGATTTTAGGTTTCATCCCTACTGTTAAATCTACATATCGATGAAGCAATCACGAAAATAAAACATAGGTTGAAGAGCGGGATTAAAATTTAGAGCCAATGGACACAGTTCGGTGTTAACACTGCTATCCTCAATGAAAGTGAAGAAAAATTACAGGTTGTTTTGAATGGAATGAACAGTCTAATGAGGACAGAATATGGACTGAGAGACGATAGAAGAAAGACGAAAGCGTGAGAAGCAGCAGAAATGAGAACAGCGAGCAACTTAACATGAGAATTGGGGATCACGAAGTAGACGAAGTTAAGGAATGATGCTAGGTATGCAGCAGAATAACCCATGAAAGATGGAGGAAAGAAGACATAAAAAACAGACTAGCACTGCAAACAGGGCATTACTGGCAGTGAGAAGTCTGCTAGTACCAAACATACGTCTTAATACGAGGAAGAAATTTCTGAGAATGTACGTTTGGAGCAGAGCATTGGATGATAGACATGGACTGTGCGAAAACTGGAACAGAGGGGAATCGAAGCCTTTTGAGATGTGGTACTACAGAAGAATGTTGAAAATTAGGTGGACTGATAAGTTAACGAATGAGGAGGTTCTCCGCAGAATCGGCGAGTAATAGAACATATGGGAAACGTGGTATGACTTCCATTGTATGGTATCAGATGGAGCTCTATAGCGCAAAAAATGTAGAGGAAGACAGAGAATGGAATACATCAAGCGCCGGCCGCTGTGGCCGTGGGTTCTAGGCGCTTCAGTCCAGAACCGCGCTGCTGCTACGGCCGCAGGTTCGAATCCTGCCTCGGACATGGATGTGTGTGATGTCCGTATGTTAGGAGGTATAAGTAGTTCTAAGTCTAGGGGACTGATGACCTGAGATGTTAAGTCCCATAGTGCTTAGAGCCATTTGAACCATTTTGAATACATCCAGCTGCTCTGAGTTGAAGAGGCGGGCACAGTGAGGGCCAGCACTAGTCCCGTAGCAAATGCTAAGAAGAAGCCACGGTTTGCTTTAGGCCTCAAAGTTTATGGTATGAAATAAAACAGCATTTTGCTTTGGTCCCAAAACGATAAGAACATTTTCTTTTATTTATATCGTCATATACAAATCTAAAACATAAATTCTTTTCACATAATGAGCCTTACTATAATCGCATTTTTATACGACTGCAGTTCATTAAGTTTTTATACAAAATAATGAAATTAGTACAATAATTGAAATGAGTCATTAAAAGATCAGAAACTAAATTTAAGGGAAGGATTATATTTAAAATCAAATTAAACGAATAAAAATACAGACACACAATCGATAGTCACTTGCGAAAATGTAGCAGTTACATTAATACATTTAAATAAACGTTTGTTTAATTCTTCTTTCTGTCAGTAGCAGGAATTTCTTCGACGACTTATGTTTGCAAATAATTGTCTTCTGACTGTTAACGCCTTTTCCAGCAACAGACCATTTAAACTCTCAAATGTGCAAATGAGAGACATTTCGCGAACAAATTATTTTTAATAATGACAGACAGGGAACGAAAGTTCATAAACAATGTTCAGAAGAACCCAACATATCGCGGGATATGCGGATATAATAAGCAACTAGTTGCATAAAAGAAATTTAAATTCTTTAATGCCTATAGCATTATTTGCGAGTGTCAAATTACTGGCAATCACACATAAAGCGACAGGCCTAACCTTCTGAAGAAAGGCACTAAGTGCCCGAAACCGGCGAAGAAATTAAATTTCTTTTATGTATCAGGTGTAAGTAGAATGTTTAGATTTTTATGTTGGTAACGCCATGTAGCGCTCTATATGAAAATCACTGACTGTGCTGTGTGCAGCCTGTGGCTGGCTTGCATTGTTGTAATTCGCTGTTGTAGTGTTGGGCAGTTGGCTGTTAAAAGCGCGTAGCGTTGTGCAGTTGGAGGTGAGCCGCCAGCAGTGGTGGATGTGGGGAGAGAGATGGCAGAATTTTAAGAGCAGACGATCTGGACGTGTGTCCATCAGAAAGTGTAAATTTGTAATACTGGACATCATGAACTGATATATTATGACTTTTGAACACTATTAAGGTAAATACATTGTTTTTTTTTCTATCAAATTCTTTCATTTGCTAACTATGCCTATCACGGAATCCTTCATCGATGTGAGAGGCACACAAAGCGGCGATTTTGTAATAGATTTCAAAATAAGATCAGGCTCTCGACTGAAAAACTCATATAGTCTACGTTCTCTCTTTTTGTTTAAAAAGAATGTTGTACCACTAGTTAAAACTGTCTTAGATCGACAACACTGTCGTTGCAGCAATGTTAATATAGAAACGTAGTCACTACGGTCACAGGTTTGAATCCTGCCTCGGGCATGGCTGTGTGTGATGTCCTTAGGTTAGTTAGGTTTAAGTAGTTCTAAGTTATAGGGGACTGATGACCTCAGAAGTCCCATAGTGGTCAGAGCCATTTGAACCATTTGGACAAATGTAGTCTTTGGTCCAGTCCCTTCCAACAATATTTATGTCAATTTGTAGAATGGAAGTCACACATGGTGCCATTCATTCCGTGCATTTCCTGTGCTCCTCAGATTCTTTTTTCACACGTAATAAATAATTCAAACTGTGGAATGGGCACATTTGCAAGCCACCATTATGTGGCATAACAGCGAACCTACTAAAATTGTGCTTTGTTCTCATTTGTCGGTAACCACAACATGAGACACAATCAAGTGTGACACTAGGTGTAGAGGTGTTTGGTTGGTTTGTTAACAATACTACACATACTGCATGCGTTGCGCTCGTCAATGTATTTCGGGTGGCTGAGTGTATTTATGGATGGAGGGATACTTATTTCCAGCAACATTGGTACTACACACTTCTAGAAACTGTAACGGAAAGTTTAATGAAAACGAATCAGACGGGAAGAAAGTAAAGTGTATATTATATCAAAACTAATCATCATGAGGTAATACAAAGCGATCGATGTCTTCATGGAAAAATGTTTGGGGTTGCGTACGAATCGATGATTGCACCGAGGCGCCGTTGGGTTCACACGTTGCTAAGATTGTTTCGAGTACATTGTACAGTTTGTCTCCCCGTTTGATTCCTATATTCTTAGAGCACTATGGCTATCGATTTTCTTCGGACAAAGAGACGCACGACCGGTCACAATCATGCTTCCGTAGTCAGTTTTTTCATCGATTTAGCCAGCAGTGGGATAAATGCATTAACACCTATGGCGATTACTTTTCAATTAGTGAAGAGTTTAGTTACTTTTTTTCGATTTTTCTGGTTTCTATTTGACTGTACCTTACATACTCCGACGGAAAAAATATCGCAACAACGAGAAGGAGTGACGTGACATAAACAAAAGTTATTCGGCGTGTTTCTACATCTGAAAGCTGATAACTATTCAGATTTCACGCCAGTCGCATAAGAATGTCACTAATAGCACTACTATGAGCATGCAAATGAGATTTACTTTAAATACCTGCTGCACCGATCGTCAACATTAGTTTGAGACTGGACGTGGTTAACTGGTGTCGGTCAAGAATGCCTGTGAGGTGACCAAGACACCATTATCAACGCCTCACTGAATTTGAACTATGTCGTGTAATAGGGCTACGAGAAGCTGGTCGTTCCTTCTGCGATACTTCAGAAAGACTTGGCACAAATGTAGTCACTGAACATGATTGCCGACAGCGGTAGTCTCGAGAATATACGTTCGTAGGAAGTTCGGACTCCGGATGGCTACGTGGCACTAACGATAGAGATGAAATTGTGTTCAGCGTGAGGTTCTAGGGCATCATACTGCAGCTGCAGCAGCAATTGGAGCAGCAGTTACCAGCACATTGACTCAAGGAACTGTTACGAATCGGTTACTTCAAGGACACCTCCTAGCCAGGTGCCCCGCAGCGTGCGTTCCACTCACCCCAAACTTCAGTGGAGTCAAGCGAGAGCTAGTTGGAGAGCTCGGTGGAGGTATGTTGTGTTTTCTGATGAAAGCTGGTTCGGCCTCGGTGCCAGTGATGGCGGGGTGTTGGTTAGAAGGAGGCCAGTTGAGGACTTGCAACCAACCTGGGTACATGGTAAACACTCGGGACCTATGCCTGGAATTATGGTCTGGGGTGGTTTTCGTGTGACAGCAGGAGCACTCTCGTAGTTATACGAAGCACTCTGACTGTAAATTTGTACGTCGTTCTGGTGATTCGACCTGTTGGGCTCCCATTCATGAGCAGCACTTCAGGAGATATTTTCCAACAGGATAACGCTCCCTCACATACCACTGTTGTAATTCAAGATGCTCTACAGAGAGTCGATGTGTTGCCTTGGCACCAGATCTGCCTCCAGTCTAGTGTAAATGGGTCGTCATCTGACAACAACTCCATCGTCATCCACAACCAGCAGTAACTGTCCGTCAGTTCACCCGACAATGGCGACATGTATGATCGCCGAAATATTGTGCACGTTGGACACTGTAGACCGATAGTATACCCGTGGATATTTTGTTTATCAAATACGCCGGGAGAAACTCCAGAATCATGTCCCTTTATTGGCCGACCAACTGCAACACATATGGAACTCCGTCCCACAAGGTGACATCCGGCACTTGTACCTGTACAACACAATGCATGCACGTTTGCACGCTTAGAATCAGCTTTGTGGCGGTTACACTGGTTATTGTTTTCCAGCATTACACATTTGCAATGACTTATCTCGCGCTTACATTAACCTTTGACCTTGAAATGTTAATCACTTAAATGTGTTACCTCGACATATGTATTTCCGAAATTTCACTACTCTACATCAGTTATTTTTTGATTGCGATTTTTTTTTCACCTGTGTATTTAATGTTAGAGAATGATGTTTCTTTACTTTTTTGATCCTGCTTTTTGCTTGTCTGAGGAAAGGTTCAGGGTGGATATGTGAGTACATTTGTATTTATTTTGAGTCAGAAAATAAAGGTAACTGTATTCTTTAGTTACTTCAGAATCGCACGCGTGGAGTTAACTATCGAGTGTAATAAAACGAGGTTGGGCAGAACTTCAATGGGCTGTGACATACATTATTTAAGGTTAGGTCGACACTGTCGTAGTGGTAGTGGAGGCTATAGTCGAACTGATAAATACTTAAGAATCGTATGCGCATTTGCCAAAATGATGAAACTCCAGCTGCACAATGTGTTGGGTCGTCTTAACTGCTTCGACTGTTCGAGTACGCTCCCCGGGCAGACACAGACCTCCATATGTCACCGCTTTTGTCTACATCTTACACGTGCTCTGAGTGTGTGTTTCCTGTACAGGGGGATTCGTATGAGTAAAGTCGCAGTCTTATTTTTTAGGCATGAAATACTATATTACAGTGCCTGTGTTGTTTCGAAGTACTCTGCAGTGTCGGTGTTCTGCAAGTGTTACTAAACAGTGGAACCTGTTTGACGGTATACAGTCCGCCTGATCACGACCCAATCATCAGATTCAATTTCCTACTGGAGTCGTGAAGGTAGGCACGGACAGTTTACTTAGTCACAGGCGACTAATTGACGTTATATCTAAAATTACAGGACAGGAAGGGAGCTTATGACACTACTCAGACAAGAGCTGTACTCAAAGCTAAGTAAAGTAGTTGTATTGTGTTATTACCACTGAATATAGTGCAGTAACACTACATATCAGGTTGTCCTCCTAAGAGCCGTCAGGTGTATTTCCTCTGGTGTTTCACAGCATATCTGCGGAAACACCAGATGAAATTCACCTTACGATTCTTAGGAGTGATACGCTGTACGTATCGTCTCTCGGCCGCAGAATGTCTGATAAAACATGGCAGCCAGCAGTACGGCACGGCACCGCAGGGAACGCTAAACAACATGCTCCGATCTCTCTAAGGACACAAAGGTGACCAGTGTCATGGGATACCTCCTAATATTGTGACGGACCTCCTTTTGCCTGGCGTAGTGCACCAGCCCGACGTGGCATGGACTCAACAAGTCGTTTGTAGACCCCTTGCAGAAATATTGAGCCAGGCTGTCTGTACAGCCGTCCATAATTGCGAAAGCGTTGTCGGGGCAGGATTTTGCGCACGAACTGACCTCTCGAATATGTCCGATAAAAGTTCGATAGGATTAATGTAGGGCTATCTGAGTGATCAAATCACTCGATCAAACTATCCAGAATGTTCTTCAAACCAATCGCGAACAATTGTGGTCTGATGGCAAATGGCGCATTGTTGTCTATAAAAATTCCATCGTTGTTTAGGAACATTAAATCCATGAATGTCTGAAAATGGTCTCCAAGTAGCCGAAAATAACAAGAGAACTATTATGGAGTCACCAGCAGCTTGCACAGTGCCTTCATCTACATCTACATGGATACTCTGCAAATCACATTTAAGTACGTGGCAGAGGGTTCATCGAACCACCTTCACAATTCTCTATTATTCCAATCTCGCATAGCGTGTGGAAAGAATGATCAGCTACATCTTTCCGTACGAGGCTTGATTTCCCTTTTTTTTATCGTGGCGATCGGTCCTCCCTATGTAGGTCGGTGCCAACAAAATATTTTCGTATTCGGAGGAGAAAGTTGGTGATAGGAACTACGTGAGAAGATTCCGTCGCAACGAAAAACGCCTTTCTTTTAATGATTTACAGCCCAAATCATGTATTATTTCTGTGACACTCTCTCCCATATTTCACGATAATACAAAACGTGCTGCCTTACCTTGAACTTTTCGATGTACTCCGTCAGTCCTATCTGGTAAGGATCCCACACCGCGCAGCCGTATTCTAAAAGAGGACGGACAATCGTAGTGTAGGCTGTCTCCTTAGTAGGTCTGTTACAGTTCCTAAGAGTCCTTCCAATAAAACGCAGCCTTTGGTTAGTCTTCCCCACAAAATTTTCTATGTGTTCTTTTCAATTTAAGTTGTTCGTAATAGGAATACCTAGGTATTTAGTTGAATTTACGGCTTTTAGATTAGACTGATTTATTATGTAACCGAAGTTTAACGAGTTCCTTTTCGCACTCATGTGGATGACCTCACACTTTTCGTTATTTAGGGTCAACTGCCACTTTTCGCACAATTCAGATATTTCTTCTGATGACTTCATTAGTCGTTAAACGACAGCGTCATCTGCAAACAACCGAAGACGGCTGCTCAGATTGTCTCCCAAATCGTTTATATAGATCAGGTACAGCAAAGGGCCTATAACGCTATCTTGGGGAATGCCAGAAATTACTTCTGTTTTACTCGATGATATTCCGTCTATTACCACGAACTGCGACCTCTCTGACAGGAAATCACAAATCCAGTCACATAAATGAGACGATATTCCAGAAGCACGCAATTTTACTTCGAGCCGCTTGTGTGGTACAGTCTCATAAGCCTTCCGGAAATCCAGGAATATGGAATCGATCTGAAATCCCTTGACAATAGCGCTCTACATTTTATGTAAATAAAGAGCTAGTCGTGTTTCACAGAAACGATGTTTTCTATAGCCATGTTGACTGTGTGTCAATAGACCGTTTCCATTGCGGTAATTCATAATGTTCGAACACAATATATGTTCTCAAATCCTGCTGCATATCGACTTTAACGACATGGGCCTGTAATTTAGTCGATTACCCCTACTACATTTCTTGAATATTGGTGTGACCTGTGCAACTTTCCAGTCTTTGAGTACGGATCTTTCGTCGAGCGAACGGTTGTATATGATTGTTAAGTATGGAGCTAATACATCAGCGCACGCGGAAAGAAACCTAACTGGTATACAGTCTGGACCAGAAGACTGTTTTTTATTAAGTGATTTTAGTTGCTTCACTACTCAGAGGATATTTACTTCTACGTTACTCATGTTGGCAGCTGTTCTCTATTCGGATTCGGCAACATTTAGTTCGTCTTCTTTTGTGAAGGCATTTCGGAAGGCTGTGTTTAGTAAATCTTCTTTGGCCGCACTGTATTCGATAGTATCTCCATTGCTGTCGCGCAGAGAAGGCATTGATTGTTTCTTGCCGCTAACATACTTCACATACGACAAGAATCTCTTTCGGTTTTCTGCCAGGTTTCGAGACAAAGTTTCGTTCTGGAAACTATTACAGGCGCCTCGCATTGAAATCCGCGCTAAATTTCGAGCTTCTAAAGGGTCGCCAATCTTGGGGAATTTGCATCTGTTTAAATTTGGTATGTTTGTTTCGTTGTTTGCGTACCAAGGAGGTTCAGCTCCGTCATTTGTTAGTTATTTGGTATAAATCTCTCAATCACTGCCGATACTACTTCTTTGAATCTATGCCACATGTGGTCTACACTTATATTATTAATTTGGAATGAGTGGAGATTGTCTCTCAGGAAGGCGTCAAGTGAATTTTTATCTGATTTTTTGAATTGGTATATTGACAACTTAGGTCCATGGCTTCATGGGTACTACACCACACTCAAACCCTGCCATCATCTGTTGCCAACTGATGTAGGGATTCATCTAACCACTCCACGCTATTCCAGTAGATTAGAGTCCAAGCGATATGGTCACGAGCCCAGGAGAGGCGCTGCAGGCGACTTCGTGCTCTTACCAAAGACACTCACGTCGGCCGTCTGCTCCCATGGCCCATTAACATCAGATTTCGCCTCATTGTCTTAATGGATACGTTCGTCGTTCGTTCCACATTGTTTTCTGCGGTTATTTCACGCAGTGCTGTTCGTCTGTTAGCACGGAAAACTGTATGCAGACACTGGTGCTCTCAGTCGTGAAGTGAAGGCCGTTGGTAACTGCGTTGTCAGTAGTGAGATTTTATGGGTGAAATTTGCTATTTTCGGTGCACTCTAGACACTGTGGATCTCGGAATATCCGAAATGGAATGTCCCATGCGTCTGCTTGCAACTACCGTTTTGCGTTCAAAGTCTGTTAATTTCCGTTGTGGCCGTAGTCGTGCCGGAAACCTTGCCACCTGAGTCACGAGTACAACTGAAAGTCCCGCAAACGCACTGCCTTTTTGTACCTTGTTTACGCTATACGGCCGCTATCTCTCTATGTGCATATCTGTTTCTCTTGAAATAAGGTCATTCCAGACTGATGATGGTGATCGGTCTGTGGGACGGGGACGTTAAAGCTCGGCTGCCCCTTTGGTGTAAATGCTAAACACGTGTTTTCTCGTACTGCAGAACGAAAAAAAGCCATAGCTACTGATACAGCAATCTCAGAAAGCTCCCGTCATCCACACAGCCACAAACATACAGCTTTCCATTCAATGGTGGATCGCCTCATATGTGTTCCATTATCCAAAGAAGCGTTTCAAACAAAGCTACAAACAGTAAAACAAATCGCCTGCAGCAATGGCTATAGCTCTGCCCTATTTGATAATGTTATGCGGAAAAAGATAATGAATAAAATTACGCCACTTATGTACCCTGACCAACAGCAATCACTCAATAGTTTCCAAACCTGGTATAAAATTCCATCTACTGACAACATTTCAGACAATCTTGCAAAAAAGTTAAAGGCTCGCAGCTGCAGACCTACATTTTATAATACCAATGACATATAAAAAGTTTTATTCTATAGTACAGAAGAAATGTAAACCCTGGCATAGAGTGGTGTACATAAAATCACTTGCAAGCAGTGTGAAAAAGTGTACATCGATCAGTGAGGCTGAGCTGTTGAAAGCAGGCTACGTGAAAATGAGAGAAGCTGTAGATTAAGGAAGAAAGATTCAACCTTTGCTGATCATTTTTTAGCAGAAAACCATCCATATGATGCAGAATGTGAAGTTTTGCATTCCGCCCAAGCAATCAGAAACATGATCCTGTTGGAAATAATGGAAATCAAAAATCACAAGACACAGAATTCAGCCTGGTATTTAATGAACAGACTTAGTCGCCGGCCGATGTGGCAGAGCGATTCTAGGCGCTTCAGTCCGGAACCGCGCGTCCGTTGCGGTCGCAGGTTCGAATCATGGGCCGGGCATGGATGTGTGTGATGTCCTTAGGTTAGTAAGGTTTATGTAGTTCTAAGTTCTAGGGGACTTATGACCTCAGATGTTAAGTCCCATAGTGCTCAGAGCCATTCGATTTGAATTTGAGACTCAGTTACCATTTTCCCCGTTGTCAAATTAGTTGTCGTTACGAATACTAGATTCAAACTGTAAATTCATTTTATATGTCTATTTATTATATTTACCTCCAGAAAAAAACTTTGTTTACCCTTTTTGGTTAGCATAACTATTGTAATGTTTTGCTATATAAACACTTTGTGCGTTTCCTATCTTCCGTACAAATAATATCTGTGTAAGTCGCACGTCACGTGTATCCGTGTTTCAAAATTCAGATGCCACTGAAGGTGGTCTGAGAAGCTTAAAGCCAAATCGTGACTGAATAAATATAATTTTACAGAACTTTAGGAAGTGTTTTCCTTCTTAATACTGTTATCATGTTTTGTCGAGCACTGACGGAAAATTCAGTTAATGTTAATAACTAATTACTTCTTACCTTTAATAACTGCTAATATTTAGTAGTAGCTAGTTCTTTACCTTACCATTGGCAGCAAGAGGTCAGCAAGTTATGTGCCCTAATAAAAAGACAGTTACTGTTCGCTGCTTCTATCTAGTGTATCATTCGTATCCACCAAAAATGAAAATATTAATATAACGAGTACGGATACTGGTGCAAGAGGAAATTATGCCGAAATATTTCCTTGTAGACTATGACACGGAACGGGGTACGACGCATTCGCATAAATAAGGAATAGGAGGACTCCATTGCCTCCGAAATTATGGTATTGTAAAGTTAGCTTTCCTCGAAGTTAAGTCAATTTGTACTCGGCACGTTATTTTCTTCTGATTTGAAGTAGCTAACTTCGCGCTACAAAAGGAAATTGGAAGAACGGAGAAAGAAGTGCAATCTGAACTTAAGTTCAACTATCCGAGACTTTCATTAAAACTTTAAGACAGCGCGGATGCAAGAAGTATCACGTAATTCTGCGCCATCTTCACGTTCCGTCTCATGCTGACGAACGGTAAAAAAAAGCACATTAAGAGAGATGCGCTTTCTCCGAAAGGATTGCGTCTTTATTAGATCGGCTTTTTATTCAGTTTATCGAGTTTCATAGAGCTTGATTCTAAGATCTTATTGCTTCCAATACGAAATTTAAACGGCAACAGAATGCTACAGCTAATTCGAACTGAGATATCTAAATTTTGATAACTCGTTGTTAAGTTTCTTTTAGTTTTCACTTACTGGAGTGTGAAATTTTGACTCACGTCTTTATTAACTACGGCAATCAATACAATCGAAAGAACATAAAGCATATTTACAGCAGTAAAAAAAATTTAAAAAAGGATGAAAATAACTTTGCGAAATATTCGAAAAGAAGGGAAACGTTGATTCTATCGAAAAAAATGTTATAAATTAGAGAAATACGATTATCGCAAGGATCACTGATGTTGATGATTCGCTACTGTACTCAGATGATCCATAAAAACTTGTTTTCTGACTTATCTGTGAAGCACAAACGTCGTTTTTTTTTCTTCTGCTAGTGATTGTAGTAGTAGCTTTATTCATATGAGTATGACTTTTACGAGGATACCGGCTATGTGTTGGTATACAATTTAAGAAAAAAATAAAGTAATTCATTTATACAGGAATTTCATATTTACGGACTTACAGGTCTAGTTTGAGAAAGGGGGGGGGGGGGGAAATGGGTGGTCGGCTGTGGGCGTACAGTAGGGACCATCCCGGCATTTGCCTGAAGTAAGAAGCTGTTAATCACAGAAAACGTAAATCAGGATGGCCGGATGAAGACTGAAGCGTCCACCCTCGCGAACGCAAGACCCGTCTGTTTGAAAACATTCGGTTTATCCCTAGTGTACAGTACTATTTTATGACGTTATTTAATAATGTAAAAGATATTAATACATTCATTTCACATTCCCAGTCACTGTACGTACTACTTGGCATTGTAACATCTCTCACACAGACGTCGTCTCATCTTTTCTCTTTATACATAGTCCTAACTCCACTGAAAACTTCCGGGCTGATAGGCCGTGGTGGAAGTATAAAACTCTCTCCTGACGTTTCGTCTCCGATTGCGGGAGACATTCTCGGAGGTAAAGCAGTTCGCCGCTTTAGCTCCGAGGATGTCTCCCGCAGTCGGAGACGAAACGTCAGGAGAGATTTTTATACTTCGACCACGGCCTATTAGCCCGGAAATTTTAAGTGAAGACAATACCGGCCGTGAAAGCTTACATTGTATGATAGTCCTAACTGTCTCAAAGTGCTTTGAGTAACAGATATATGTCTGTAATCGTTGTCATGTTGCATAATCTAAGGTAATGACAGACAATACAGACTTGCAACAAAAGTATATTGTTATTTCCGTACTATTTGCCGCATGTTTAACCTCAGTGACAGTTACAAAGCTACTATATGTCTCTGGATCTGTTATGGGCTTATCGGTAAGTTTCGTGCGCCAGATACAGGACCGGGAGAGAAACCGAAAGTACCGAATGAGGTGAATTCTGCCACGAGAGTGTCAGTACACCTTATCATACCTTTAGAAAACAAAGCAGCAATGAAAGTATATTTAAGGGAAATACACTCCTGGAAATAGAAAAAAGAACACATTGACACCGTTGTGTCAGAACCACCATACTTGCTCCGGACACTGCGAGAGGACTGTACAAGCAATGACCACACGCACGGCACAGCGGACACACCAGGAACCGCGGTGTTGGCCGTCGAATGGCGCTAGCTGCGCAGCATTTGTGCACCGCCGCCGTCAGTGTCAGCCAGTTTGCCGTGGCATACGGAGCTCCATCGCAGTCGTTAACACTGGTAGCATGCCGCGACAGCGTGCACGTGAACCGTATGTGCAGTTGACGGACTTTGAGCGAGGGCGTATAGTGGGTATGCGGGAGGCCGGGTGGACGTACCGCCGAATTGCTCAACACGTGGGGCGTGAGGTCTCCACAGTACATCGATGTTGTCGCCAGTGGTCGGCGGAAGGTGCACGTGCCCGTCGACCTGGGACCGGACCGCAGCGACGCACGGATGCACGCCAAGACCGTAGGATCCTACGCAGTGCCGTAGGGGACCGCACCGCCACTTCCCAGCAAATTAGGGACACTGTTGCTCCTGGGGTATCGGCGAGGACCATTCGCAACCGTCTCCATGAAGCTGGGCTACGGTCCCGCACACCGTTAGGCCGTCTTCCGCTCGCGCCCCAACATCGTGCAGCCCGCCTCCAGTGGTGTCGCGACAGGCGTGAATGGAGGGACGAATGGAGACGTGTCGTCTTCAGCGATGAGAGTCGCTTCTGCCTTGGTGCCAATGATGGTCGTATGCGTGTTTGGCGCCATGCAGGTGAGCGCCACAATCAGGACTGCATACGACCGAGGCACACAGGGCCAACACCCGGCATCATGGTGTGGGGAGCGATCTCCTACTCTGGCCGTACACCTCTGGTGATCGTCGAGGGGACACTGAATAGTGCACGGTACATCCAAACCGTCATCGAACCCATCGTTCTACCATTCCTAGACCGGAAGGGAACTTGCTGTTCCAACAGGACAATGCATGTCCGCATGTATCCCGTGCCACCCAACGTGCTCTAGAAGGTGTAAGTCAACTTCCCTGGCCAGCAAGATCTCCGGATCTGTCCCCCATTGATCATGTTTGGGACTGGATGAAGCGTCGTCTCACGCGGTCTGCACGTCCAGCACGAACGCTGGTGCAACTGAGGCGCCAGGTGGAAGTGGCATGGCAAGCCGTTCCACAGGACTACATCCAGCATCTCTACGATCGTCTCCATGGGAGAATAGCAGCCTGCATTGCTGCGAAAGGTGGATACACACTGTACTAGTGCCGACATTGTGCATGCTCTGTTGCCTGTGTCTATGTGCCTGTGGTTCTGTCAGTGTGATCATGTGATGTATCTGACCCCAGGAATGTGTCAATAAAGTTTCCCCTTCCTGGGACAATGAATTCACGGTGTTCTTATTTCAATTTCCAAGAGTGTATATCGAAAACATTAATGCTAGAGATGCCACATCAAGGCACATCTAAACAAGGTAAATGAAAATAAGAAACTTCCTTCATGAGGCAATGAGCACAAAATTTGCTGACCAAGGGAAACGCGTAGTATTGTCTGATGCGTCTAAAGTTGCACTGTTATCTAGAGGAGGACGGTTTTTCGCATAGTGTACATAAGAATTCTGGCTATATTCCACCAACGGTGAAACGTATGGGCATTCTTTGGTGTGTCACACTGGAAGAAAGGTGATTGGATTAGGTCTGTAAAACAAGTGTAGGCGATAGTGATCGCTCACTTGTCATTGTTCTCAGTAGGAGACAGTTTCTTCTAAGACGATAATGCTGTGAATTACTCGGCTGGTTGTGTCCAGGTTGTTATGATGAGCATGACGGTGAGAGACCTCTTATTTGGCCTCGGCAAGCACTAGATACTAATATTTTAAAGTCACTGTGTTCTGCATTGGCTAAACTGTTAAGAGCCGCTTACTTCATCTTGGAAAGAACCCTTGCAATAGGTAGTCGAAAATAACATTGATCATCATTCATGACTTTCACTTTAGATACCAGAATTGGCTGTACCTCATATTGTAGGGGTCTTTCACCAACTCCCGGACATGAAAGTATTTATGTATGTGTGGTAGCGTATTGGTTAAGACAATTGACTTTTTTTCCGGAGGAGAATACTTCAAATCCGCATCCGATTTTTCCCCATTTTATTTAGGGCGAATACAATGATAGCTCTTTTGAATTAGTCACAGCTATTATACCCACTAGTCGGCTGACAACTGTTTATTTTAATTCGTAACAATTAAAGGAAGGACCAATAGTTATTGTTTGGTTTTTAGTCACCCTTACGAGAGAGATTACGGCGAAAATATATTACGCAGAGTAGTAGTAGCAAAGACCCCGTTGAGTGCGAGGTCGCAAAAGGCCAATGATGTTTAGGGTATTCGACGCTCCGCGTATTGTCTACCATGCAACCACAATATTAGCTGTTGAAAATAGAAGGTGGCGAGAGTGAGCATGAGCTGCGAAACATAGCTGAACTGCTTAGTTGACGAATAACTGCCATCAGCGCGACAACAATGCAAACATTGCATTAAATCTACAACAACGGTTACCGTTAGTCATAAAGGAAATCAAAGAATTTCGCAGAGTGAGAAAGATGTGGCAGATGAATATTAGCGTTTCTGCGAGATGAATTAGTGGAATGTGCGGTGTCGTATATGCTCGACTGTGCGGGAAATGTACGTGTGGGATACAGTGATGAAGGTACGTGCTTAACAACTGAAAGTGACATTCAAACATATGTCGAGCCATGTAGTTCATCATCCTTGTTCGGGCAAGGGGTCACGAATCCCGTCTCCAGTGAAAAGCAATGAAGGACCATCGTTGTCCAATTATGAACAGATTCCGAATACGTCCGCGGTTGTGATCATGTAAAGGAAAACTACTGATATTCAAGGAGGAAAAGACACACTTGTTACAAAGACTGGTGTTTGCACGTTCGAAGGATGGTCAATACAGTTCACTACGTCATGCACATCAAACTGCACGCGGCGTTGATTACAGTTATTTCAAGGGAAGCGGTGGATGGTTGCATAACTTCAAATAATGCTACAGAACTGGAAGGCTTGAGACAATGAAATTTCAAACAAAGTGTCAACTTGGCGATGCACAGCAAACTGCGGAATCGACCTAAAAATTTGTGGATGAGATAAAACTTATTCCAGTACGGAATTTGTTTTCAACTCCGACCAATCGGGATTTGGAGAGGATATGCATATGAAAGGAACCCTGGAAATTAGACGTACCAAGAAAGTTGTATCAAGATAAATTAATATCAATCTCTTAATGCATTCGTATACAATTGTGCCGACTGTTAATGTGAATAGTAAATTGGCTGGAAACTTATGTATTGCGCTGTGAGCAGTTGGAGGTTCTCTGCTCCTTACGATTCTTCTTCGTGTGCATGATCTTGCTAGGGCGGCAGGGAATATTTACGTCACAGCAAGCAAAAGTGGAAAAATGGGCGTAAGAGATCTACAACTATAATATGAGCACTGCTTTTGGCCACTAGCTGATCAAAATAACTTGCGTTTGCTTGATTCCTGTTCTGCGTATTAAAATCAGGCTCCTTTAAAGCAAACAACAAGCAATTGGTTATCCATCTAGTCTGTTAACAGATGCATGTCATTAAGACCACAGTATTGAGGGCGATGCTGTTGAGATAGTGGTTTATTACCTTATACCTGTCCTCTTGATCTCGTTATGAGGATGAGATTCTTCTTCTCCAATATTATGTCAATAATTCCTGACGATCATCATCGTTTTAGATTCTTGCAATACATTTTCACGAAAAACACTGTACAATTAGATGAAAACATTGGGACGAACGTTGGCGCCAACACCTTTGGTCCAATGTTTGGGTCGATTAAACAGTATTGAAATCAACCTTGTCTGTATTTAGACCATACATCAAAGGGCGTTTCGGCAACTATCGATACGTCCGTCATATATTGGCGCCATTGTTGTTTGGTTTGACTGTCGTTTCGAAACCTGAGTTTTTTTTTGTCTTTTGTACTTCCAAGCTGGGTTTTCCAAATCACAGTCTCAGGAACAGTGGCGTATCATGGAATTTCCTGAGTTTACCAACAAGAAATAGATTTGCTACGAGGAACCACAAAAATGGCAATGCCACTCCAGATGCATTGCGATGCATCTAGCGAAAATTCTGTAAGGACTGCGCGACAGTCGAATTAAAAAAGAGAGTATTTAATGTCGACCTATCGCGTTTACCAGAAGAGGGCAAAATACTCAATTATTTAAGTCTTTTAAGGCCTCACTCATTACTTTGCAGACATTATAAAAAGTAATTGAAGCACTTACATAAGTGATATCACTTGAGTGGGCATTTTTAAAGCTTCTGAAATTATCTCCTGTAGCAAGAATCGAAACGTCGCTGACGGCCGTCGTACCTGCAAGAATAATTATAAATAAAATTACACGTTGACAAAAGTTTACTCTTGGTAGTTTTTAACTTATAACCGCTAACGCGATCTGTGCGTTATACATCTTTATGTTGGCTCTTGTGTTCTGCTCTATTTTTTCCTACTGGCTTAACAATGAATTAGATTTTTTGAATTGGAAATGTTTCCTGGTTTTTAACCATGAAGTCATAAATGGAAATTAATGAAATGCTTTAACAGCCACCTACCGAAGAGACACCATCAACACATCTGAAATAAACTTTCTAGGAAATTTAATATTAAATGTTCTTAGGTGTATTTTCTTCTCAGTGGCAAAATTTACTTCTTCTTCCCACTACGATGGTTGTCTTGTATACAGCCACTATAAAAGTTGCTAGTTGTTGACTTTGTCGCCTAATGAAAGAAACTTATATTTCGATGCGGTTAGATGAATTGTTTATCGAATAAATACACAGGCACTGTAATTTATTTCACTTTATTTATGTTAACTCATATTCCAATGTCATTATAAAAACTGTTACAGTGGGAAGAGCGATAAAATGATCACGCCCTCTTTTCATCAAAACCTACCACAGACTTCTCTCTTTTTGCCGACTTAAAAAGAAGTTACAGTCACAATTCTCTTGGTGAAGTGCATCAATTCCATTTTTATCTTATGTACACCTCTTTGGAAACATCTAACAACTGACGTCACACATGGCCCCTACTGTGAGGTGTGGATTCATACACATACCACAGTATAAAATTTCTTTTTCTTAATAATATATGCATTTTACATTTTTTACCCAGAGGGGCAAGGTGCAGTCGTCTTGTTTCATAACTGAAGGTTCAAAAACTTTTATTTTGGCTCTTGAACTACTGGCATATTTATCTATTAGCCATTAATATACAGTTTGACTACTGTGTGTTAGCTACTTGGAAACCCTGTTATTATCAAATGTCATATATTTTATCAAAAACATTGTCATACTAGATTAAAATTACTAATGAATCATTGCTTTACACATATAAGGAAAATATAACAAATTTTTTCACGTCATGTAATCCTTTTTCAGATTTAATTAAATATTTATCTGTATTTATGTGTATGAAAACTGCGTGTCTCTCCTTTAATTTGCAAAAAAAATTGGTGTCTTGTCCATCCTTTGTTTTCCAATTGTTGAGTCATTGGCGTGAGCTGGCTACATTGTTTGACGTTTTGCGCTGCTATTGTTTTCTACACCACGCAGAGTATTATTCGCACGGGTGATTTACTATGAACAGTTCGTAGTGTCCTCTCAGGACACGCATTTACAACCACCTACGGGTTCCGTAAGCTACAACATTCTCCACTTCATAGTGAGGCTGAAGGACTCTACTGGACAAGCTACGCCTGGATCAAATCTTTGTCGACGTTTTGGTGAGTGTTCAGCTTTCCATTAGCACACACATGCCATTGTTCCAGTTTTTCATCTCGACACGGCAGATACATTAAACTTCCTGCATTACAGATGATGACTCACTTGGCGATTGTGAACGTGAATCGTCGCACAGCACTGTTTTTTAACCATTAGGTACGATGGTAGGATTTTTAACCATTAGTTACGATGCACAACTTACGTAGCACTCTTTCACAGGTATTGCACTCTCTAATATGTCTGATGTCGCTTAGATGGGTTTTCACAGGTTTATAAAATATACATGAACACATTTACAAAGACATGAACCAACTAAAAATTATACAAGCGCAATTATGAGACAATCATATCTATATTCTAATACGAAGTTTCGCGTAATTAATTTTTGCTGACACCTTTATTTGTAGCTCTAAGAAATTTTTTTTCCTTTTTATTTCTTTCAGTGAGTGAAGAATTTACGTTCCGAATTTTACACGTCTCCCGTTCAACTTGAACTCTGATATTATCATAAACACAGTCAAGAGCAATTTCACTACTACACGAGGAAGGGAAAAGCATAGGAATTACATCGAGCAACTACTGTTTAAGATAAACATCATGCATCTTCTAGTATTGTATTTATTTTCACGAGAAGTTTACGAGAATAAGTGAAATACTGGTTGTAAATCCGTGTTCTGGTCACAGTATAGTTTCTCAAAATCCTTTGGTTAATAATTATATTTTTCACTCAGCTAATGACTGTTGAAACAGTCTTTTTATCCTATAAACCGATCTACATGTCTTCATTGCATTTTATGTCCAGGTGCTCTGGTAAGTCGTGTTTAAATATAGCATTCCAGTGTTTATACAGCACTAGTTTTGTATTTGTCTTTTTACAACGTGAAAATAAGTGTTAATTTAGTCTTAGATGTTGCTTGCATAAGCATGTGTAGACTTCATTGGTTATAGCTCTCAAAGCTTTACATAACGCTTAACACGCAGGCTAGGTTAGTGCGAGATCCACTGTACTCGTTATTTCTCTTCAGGTGACAGAGCTACGATCGTGTTAAACTGTTTCAACTTCTTGAATATAAGTGTACCTACTTACCCTCACGTCCATAAAGTTATACACAATGACAGTTACACATACCAACTAATATGAGGGGGTGTGGGGCATTTATTTGGTACCTTCCACATCCAAGTCAAACCTTTCGCCAAACGGGATGTGCTGCTCTATATATCATTCGCTACCAAAATACTTATTACTACATAACCTTTTAATTATGCATAACAGCTCGTGGATCAGTCACAATGTTCATTCACACACAAACATAAAGTACAACCTGGTACATTAATATTTTGGTAGCAACGTTTCGTCTTCATACATCTCAACGCATATGTTTATCATTATTTCATATTTCCTTATGCTCTCTTTGACAGTGATTTGCCTGCTGCACTGTATTTCTGTAAATAATGTTTATTTTCAGTAATGCACCTTAACTTATCTTGAGGACTGTAGTTGCTAACTATGCAAAGTTTTTACCGTTTTAATCATGTGTGTCTAAATTCATTTTCTTCTTCTTTTTTATTCCTTCCCATTCAGTACGTTAGTTTTTCGTATTCACTTTAATGTAAAGCTAATTTTCAATAGAATAGTGTGAAGTACTGCACAATCGTCACAGCTTAATCGGTTATAGTTTTATATAAACAGCATTGTTACTTCTTACTGTAAGTAGCTGCAGATAGTGTAATATAAATCGCACTTAATTTTCGCAGCGTTAGTATATTCATTACCCTTTTTCTCTTTGTAGATTAACATTTGTTTTATTTACTCCTTGGTATAATGGTAGCCTTTCTGTAAGTAGTTCTTTCCTCGTGCTCTTTCCGTGTAAGTAATTTCTTTTACATATATAGCATCTTACGTGACATATCATTTTTCTTGTACATAGTCCTGCACGCACGTACGGTCATTTGTATGGAGTTGGTTTTGAAGTTTGTCACATAATGACGTTGCAAAATGGACATGTTATTAGATAAAATATTTCATACCAGCAAAATCTGTGTACAAAATTCAAGGAGTGCAGTAGCAATACTCGTTATATATGTTTATTTCTATGGTTAATTCGTTGGCTAGTTATATGGGTTACCAGGTGCACTCTTTGTTCCTATAACTAGTTGTATACTTCACTTTTTAGAATTTCCTATAATTTGGTCTTGTGTGTGTGTCTTTTTATTTAATGCGGTTTGTTCATGGTATTTCGTTCATGCAATTAAGTCTTCTTTTGTCATTTTCACTAGTTAATGCTTGAACGACGCACTGTGTCTCTCACATTCAGTCTTTGTTAAGCGGAGCGCAAGCGTGTTTGGTGTAGTGCATTGGGCATGCGACAATTTGGCCGCTGCAGACTATGTCGAAAGTGTGATGAGGAGACAGAGGTAACGTTGACTATGCGGAACTCAGCTATCTCCTCACACACGCTTCGTCAAGGGCAGGCTACCAGACTGGATTGATATCATTCGTATTCACTGTATCCAAAACATGCGTTTAAGGTGCGTTTTGTACGCTGTCATTTAATTCTGAATAGAAAACGGACTTTTCCTAATGGATTTTAAAGAATCTTAATACTTAACTTGAATTTTACCCAGTCTAACACTAATTATGCGATTCTCCAACTTGTTTCGTAAGTAATGTGTATATTTTTCGTGTAGTAAAGTGTAAAACGGATATTGTATCACATGCTAGACGTGTTTCTTTTTCTGCCAGACAGACTACATTTTCCACAAAGGTTGTAGGTGGTGAAGTGGTGGAGGTGCATTGACATCTTATGTTTGGCATATAAATTCTTTGAAATCTTTGTGTGGATAAAATGCACGTTGTTGTTGTTGTTTATTTCTTCCGTCCTGAGACTGGTTTGATGCAGCTCTCCATGCTACTCTATCCTGTGCAAGCTTAATTATCTCCCAGTACTTACTGCAACCTACATTCTTCTTAATCTGCTTAGTGTATTCATCTCTTGGTCTCCCTCTACGATTTTTACCCACCACGCTGCCCTCCAATGCTAAATTTGTCATCCATTGATGCCTCAGAACATGTCCAACTCCTCTTTCCCCAATTCTATTCAGTACCTCCTTATTAGTTACGTGATCTACCCATCTAATCTTCAGCATTCTTCTGTAGCACCACATTTCAAGAGCTTCTATTCTCTTCTTGTCTAAACTATTTATCGGGCATGTTTCACTTCCATAAATGGCTACACTCCATACAAATACTTTCAAAAACGACTTCCTGACACTTAAATCTATACTCGATGCTAACAAATTTCTCTTCTTCAGAAACGCTTTCCTTGCCATTGTCAGTCTACATTTTATATCCTTTCTATTTCGACCATCATCAGTTATTTTGCTCCCCAAATAGCAAAACTCCTCTACTACTTTAAGTGTCTCATTTCCTAATCTATTCCCTCAGCTTCACCCGACTTAATTCGACTTTGTTCAATTATCCTCGTTTTGATTTTGTTGATGTTAATCTTATGTCCTCCTTTCGAGACAGTGTCCATTCTGTTCAACTTCTCTTCCAAGTCCTTTGCTGTCTCTGACAGAATTACAAATGTCACCGGCGAACCTCAAAGTTTTTATTTCTTCTCCATGGATTTTAATACCTACTCCGAATTTTTCTTTTGTTTCCTTTACTGCTTGCTCAATATACAGATTGAATAACATCGGGGAGAGGCTACAAGCCTGACTCACTCCCTTCCCAAACGCTGATTCCCTGAATGGTGGACTATTTTACCTCCGGAATATTTTACCCAAGAGGACGCCATCATCATTTATCCATACAGTAAAGCTGCATGCTCTGGGGAAAAGCTTACGGCTATAGTGTCCCCTTGCTTTCAGCAGTTTGCAGTACCAGCACAGCAAGGCCGTTTTGGTTATTGTTAGAGGGCCAGATCAGTCAATCATACAGACTGTTGCCCCTGCAACTACTGAAAACGCTGCTGCCCCTCTTCAGGAACCACACGTTTGTCTGGCCTCTCAACAGATACCCCTCCGTTGTGGTTGCACCTACGGTACGCACGCAATTTCCCTGCTTTTCGGTTGCTCAAAAAATAGCATCAAGTGCGTGACGTCCCACTTGTAATGTATGGTTCTGTGTACAACAACAACCATTTTTTCTTAAACTTCTTGTGTGTGGCATATTGAGGGGTAGTTGTGCGACCTATTCTTTTATCATACTGTTTTTTCCTAACTTGTGTCATTGCTTCCGACGTTACTAGGGCTTTTCTAACCGTTTTTAACAGTATCTCGTTTTCGCAAAATTAAGTAAGGTTTTACTTCAGTTATATAATTTATACTTATTGTACATTAATTCCATTGGTGTAAAACCTGTTTAAAGAGTGTGGCAACTTGTTTGCTATTTGTAGAAAGAGGTCACATAGCGTGTCTGTCTGGTGTATAATTTCTGATAACCTTGGTAAACTCACGAAACACCCGTTCTTTTGGCTGGTCTTGGGGTAAATTTAGATACATATATACATTTTATTTTATGTGACTTGACAAATTCTTTCCATTTCGCACTTGTGAAATTACTTGCATTATCAGTCAGAATAGTTTCAGTTTCTTTTCACAAATATGCAAATATTGCAGCCACAATGTAAATATGTACATAGCTTTTATCCGTGTGCAGTTGATAAACTACCTGGTTGTTCTGTCTTACTCTGGATAGTGCGTAAAACTCTTATTTCCTCTGTGATCTCTTACTGTGAATAGTGCGTAAAACTGTAATCCGTTCCTTACATTGATCATACATGTAAAAGACTTCTGGATACATCAGACAGATATTTATTTTATCTGCCAAATGGTTATTGACACAAGACTTTGTTTGCTTTAACTCACCTGAAATAACATTATAGTCTGAGTGAAGATAACATTTGACGTTGCCTAGGTCTACTTTAAGTTGATACAGCCTGAAAAAAAATCCATCCCTTAGAGTCAGTTAACAACTAGTTTTCTACCACCAGGAAAGCACAAATAATTGTGAATCCAGAAAAAGTTATTGGAATATGGGTTTGTAATTTGATGTCTTTTGAGTTATTTCCTGTAACTGCACAGGTAAAGTTGATAGGTTTTTTTATTTCATTAAACTAGCTGTATGAAAAAAGATTTGTAGCCACTCATATGCCTAGTATCACATGTTCCTCTTTTGGCATTAACTATCGTCTCTGTTTCATCGTTTATATCTTTTACACCATATCTCTTACCTGTATAAATATCATCTCGCATGTCGATTAATTTGTCATACCTTAAAAATAATTGTTTATTAGCGTCGTTCCTCCAGTTACAATTTTCGGTCGGCAGCGCAGAATCTAGGCCCTCTGATCGCCGTTTGCGATCAACGTTTACAGAGTGATCGGTATTTTGCCATGTTCTTATTCGGACCTTAATTGGGGGCGGTGTTTCGCTGATTTTGGTTTACGTCGCTCCAATTGCCGTTGTTTCCATAATTGTTATTTATGCGCGGGTGTTCATTTCCATTCCTATAACCACGTTTCCTATTATTGCCGGGACCGCGGCAACCATTCCGAGAATTACGGTTATTTCTTGATGGTACCCTCAATTTAATTTTTTTTTATTTCTCCCATGGAAACGTTGTCCCGACGATTTCCGAATCATCAATAACCGCTATATCCCTGTGTCGGCTCATAGGGATGGCAACCTTACTCATTTGAATTTTGAGTGCTCTCATAATTGGGTTTAATCTAATCCACAATCGTGAGAAACTATTCCAGGTCAAGAGTTGGTACAGTTACCAGTTTCGCACGAACGTTATTCGGCAAAAAACCTTTAATATTCTCAAATGTGAGATCGGATTGTTCCAGTATCTCGTGTCTATTACATTCCATATCTCCTCATTAATTATGGGATCTAGTCATATAATCTTTACCATTCTTCTGTAGTATCACATTTCAAATGCTTATATTCACTTCTTGTCCAAACAGTTTTTCGTACGTGCTTCACTTCCATACATGTCTACACTCCATAGGAATACTTTCAGAAAAGATATCCCACTGTTTAAATCAATGGTCGAAGTTAGCAAAATTTTCTTCTTCAGAAACGCTTTTGTTGTCATTGCCGTTTCATACCCTCTCTACTTCGGACATCATCAGTTTTTTGGTGTCCAGATAATAAAATTTAGCCGGCCGCGGTGGTCTAGCGGTTCTAGTCGCTTAGTCCGGAAGCGCGTGACTGTTACGGTCGCAGGTTCGAATCCTGCCTCGGGCATGGATGTGTGTGACGTCCTTAGGTTAGTTAGGTTTAAGTAGTTCTACGTTCTAGGGGACTGATGACCACAGATGTTAAATCCCATAGTGCTTAGAGCCATTTGAACCATTTTAACAAAATTTATACACTACTTTAAGTGTCTCGTTTTCTAATCTAATTTCCCAAGCATCACCTGATAGAATTCGACTACATTCCATTATCTTTGTTTTGCTTTTGTTAATTTTCATATCTTCCCATCAAGACACTGTCCATTCCGTTCAGCTGTTCTTCCAAGTCATTGGCTGTCTTAGACAGAATTGCAGTTACATCGGCAAAAAATCAAAAGTTTTTATTTCTTCTTCCTGGGCTTTAATACATATTCCACATTTTTGTTTGGTTCCCTTCACTGTTTGTCCAGTGTACAGACCGAAGAACATCAACGATAGGATAACAACAGTGTCTTACTTTTTTCTCAACTGCTGCTTCCATTTCACGCTCCTCAACTCTTATAGCTCCCGTCCAGTTTCTGTACAAGTTATATTTAGCCTTTCGGTCCATGTATTTTACCGACCCTACCTTCAGAATTTCAAAGACAGTGTTCCAGTCAACAGTGTCAATAGCTTTTCTAACTCTACAAATTCTATAAACTTAGATTTGCTTTTCCTTAACCTATTCTCTAAGATAAGTCATACGGTCAGTGTTGCCACGCGTGTACATTTTTTTCGTAATCGAAACTGATCTTCCCCTAGGTCGGCTTCTACTAGTTTTTGCAATCTTGTGCAAACAATTCGTAATAGTATTTTGGAACAATGATTTATAAAGCTAATAGTTGGGTAATATTTGCAGATGTCAGCACCTGCTTCCTTTGGAATTGGAATTATTACATTATTCTTCGCCGGCGGTGCTGACTGAGCGGTTCTCGGTGCTTCAGTCTGGAGCCGAGTGACCGCTATGGTCACAGATTCGAATCCTGCCTCTGGCATGGATGTGTGTGATGTCCTTAGGTTAGTTACGTTTAAATACTTCTAAGTTCTAGGGGACTGATGACCTCAGATGTTAAGTCCCATTGTGATCAGAGCCATTTGAACATTCTTCCCCCCCCCCCCCCCCCCCCCCCCCCCCCCCCATGAACCATGAACCTTGCCGTTGGTGGTGTGGAGGCGTGAGTGCCTCAGCGATACAGATAGCCGTACCATAGGTGCAACCACAACTGAGGGGTATCTGTTGAGAGGCCAGACAAACGTGTGGTTCCTGAAGAGGGGCAGCAGCCTTTTCAGTAGTTGCAGGGGCAACAGTTTGGATGATTGACTGATCTGGCCTTGAAACACTAACCAAAACAGCCTTACTGTGTTGGTACTGCGAACGGCTGAAAGCAAGAGGAAACTACAGCCGTAATTTTTCCCGAGAGCATGCATGTTCACTGTATGGTTAAATATTCCGGAGGTAAAATAGTCCCCCATTTGGAATCTCCGGAAGGGGACTACTTAGGAGGACGTCGTTATCAGGAGAAAGAAAACTGGCGTTCTACGGATCGGAGCGTGGAATGACAGATCTCTTAATCGGGCAGGTAGGTTACAAAATTTTAAAAGGGAAATGGATAGGTTAAATTTAGATACAGTGGGAATTAGTGAAGTTCGGTGGCTGGAGGAACAAGATTTCTGGTCAGGTGTATACAGGGTTATAAATACAAAATCAAGTAGGTGTAATGCAGGAGTAGGTTTAATAATGAATATAAAAATTGGAGTGCGGGTAAGCTACTACAAACAGCATAATGAACGCATTATTGTGGCCAAGATAGACACCAAGCCAACGCCTAGCACAGTAGTACAAGTTTATACGCCAACTAGCTCCGCAGATAACGAAGAGATTGATAAAATGTATGACGAAATAAAAAAAAATTAGTCAGGTAGTGAAGGGAGACAAACATTTAATAGTTATGTGTGACTGAAATTCGATAGTAGAAAAAGGAAGAGAAGGAAACGTAGTACGTGACTATGGAATTTGGGTAAGAAATGAAAGAGGAAGCCGCCTGGTAGAATTTTGCACAGAGCATAACTTAATCATAGCTAACACCTGTTTCAAGAATAATAAAAGAGCGTTGTATACATGGAAGAGGCCTGGGGTACTGAAAGGTTTCAGATAGATTACATAATGGTAAGACAGAGATTTTGGAACCAGGTTTTAAACTGTAAGACATTTCCACGGGCAGATGTGGACTCTGACCACAATCTATTGGTTATGAACTGTAGATTAAAACTGAAGAACCGGCAAAAAGGTGAGAATTTAAGGAGATGGGACCTAGATAAACTGAAAGAACCAGAGTTTGTAGAGAGCTTCAGGGAGAGCATTAGGGAACGATTGATAGGAATGGGGGAAATAAATACAGTAGAAGGAGAATGGGTAGCTTTGAGGGATGAAATAGTGAAGGCAGCAGAGGATCAAGTAGGTAAAAAGACGAGGGCTAGTAGAAGTCCTCGGGTAACAGAAGGAATATTGAAATTAATTGATGAAAGGAGAAAATATAAAAATGCAGTAAATGAAGCAGGTAAAAAGAAATTCAAACGCCTCAAAAATGAAATCGAAGGAAGTGGAAAATGGCTAAGCAGGGATATCTGGAGGACAAATGTAAGGCTATAGAGGGATGTCTCACTAGGGGTAAGACAGATACTGCGTACAGGAAAATTAAAGAGACCTCTGGAGAAAAGAGAACCACTTGTTTGAATATCAAGAGCTCAGATGGAAACCGAGCCCTAAGCAAATAAGTAAATGCAGAAAGGTGGAAGGAGTGTACAGAAGGTCTATACAAGGGCTATATTCTTGAGGACAATATTATGAAAATGGAAGAGGGCTTGGATGAAGACGAAATGGGTGCAAGATGTATGAGACAGGCGAAATACCCCCAGACTTCAAGAAGAATATAATAACTCCAATCCTAAAGGAAGCAGGTGTTGACAGATGTAAAAATTGCAGAACTATCAGTTTAATAAGTCACGGCTACAAAATAATAACGCGAAATCTTTACAGACGAATGGAAAAACTGGTGGAAGCCGACCTCGGTGAAGATCAGTTTGGATTCCAAAAAATTGGTTCAAATGGCACTGAACAGTATGGGACTTAAAATTTGAGGTCATCAGTCTCCTAGACCTTAGAACTACTTAAACCTAACTAACTTAAGGACATCACACACATCCATGTCCGAGGCAGGGTTCGAACCTGCGAGCGTATCAGTCACGCGTTTCCGGACTGAAGCGCATAGAACCGCTCGTCCACCGCGGCCGGTAATTTGGATTCCGTAGAAATGTTGGAACACATAAGACAATACTGACCCTACGACGTACCTTAGAAGATAGGTTAAGGAAAGGCAAATCTACGTTTCTAGGATTTGTAGACTTTGAGAAAGCTTTTGACAATGTTCACTGGAATACTCTCTTTCAAATTCTGTAGGTGGCAGGGGTAGAATACAGTGAGCGAAAGGCTATTTACAACTTGTACAGAAACCAGATGGCAGTTATAATAATCGAGGGGCATGAAAGGGAAGCAGTGGGTGGGAAGGGAGTGAGACAAGGTTGTAGGCTATCCCCAATGCTATTCAACCTGTACAGTAAAGAAAACAAAAGGAAAATTGGGAGTAGGTATTAAAATCCATGAAGAAGATAAAAACTTTGAGGTTCGCCGATGACCTTGTAATTGTGTCAGAGACAGCAAAGGACCTGGAAGAGCAGTTGAACGGAATGGACAGTGTCTTGAAAGGAGGATGTAAGATGAACATGAACAAAAGCAAAACGAGGAATTTAGTCAGATGATGCTGAAGGAATTAATTACGAAGTGAGACAAAGAAGTGAATGAGTTTTGCTATTTGGGGAGCAAAATTACTGTTGATGGTCGAAATAGAGAGGATATAAAATGTAGACTGGCAATGGCAAGGAGAGCGTTTCTGAAGTAGAGATATTTGTTACCATCGGGTATAGATTTAAGAGTCAGGAAGCCGTTTCTGAAAGTATGTGACTGGCAATTGGTTGGTAGTGTTGGTAGTGTGCCCATGTATGGAAGTGAAAAGTGGACAATAAATAATTTTGACAAGAAGAGAATAGAAGCTTTTGAAATGTGGTGCTACAGAAGAATGCTGACGATTAGATGGGTAGATCATACAACTACTGAGTAGGTAGTGAATATAATTAGGGAGAAGAGAAATTTATTGCACAACTTGACTAGAAGAAGGGGTTGGTTGGTAGGACATGTTCTGAGGCATCAGGGGATCACCAATTTAGTATTGGAGGGCAGCGTGAACGGTAAAAATCGTAGACGGAGACCAAGAGATGAATACACTATGCAGGTTCAGAAGGATGTGGGTTGCAGTAGGTTCTGGGAGATGAAACAACTTGCACAGTAGCATGGAGAGCTGCATCAAACCAGTCTCTGGACTGAAGACCACAACAACAACAACGTTGGTATATATATCTTGACCAGTAAAAGGAAGAGTATAGTAGTCTCTCGAGGCTATCAGTAGACTGTGTGACGTCTGTAGGTGAGTGGAGCAGCTTCGGAAGTCCCGCGCAGAGTGGCGCCAGACAGAAGAGCGGCGCGGCGCGGCGCGGCGCGACGGCTCCACGTTTGATTTAGCTACTCGGCAGGCGGTGTCCGGCGCCGGGCGCGCTGTCCGTGTTTGCTATGCGCAACCAAAATGCGCGTCCCCAAAGTGTTTACGGCCTAAAAGAGAATTTAGGGCCGCTCTCCTGCCGCCCCCGCCAGCACCGGAGCCCCGCGGGCGCTCTTTCGAAGCGCGTGTAATCGCATTAAAACCACGTGCACTGCGCAGCGGGTGCTTCAGCCGCTGCTGCCTCTGCCGCCAGGTACGGATGGCAACATAAACGCCAAGGCCGCTTTTGCGTGCGCTAGCGTGCAAATTTCAGCTGCTTTTTTCGAGAAGGAATATGTCTACATGTTATACAGCGGCTTCTTTATGAAACCAGTATTACTGTTTTTCTTTTCTTTTTTTTTCTCTTTGACGTGTTCCTAGGCCAACAAATTTACTTCAGTATGGAGGTCCCCCGCCCCCTCTCTCTCCGTACACAGGGTGAATCGCGAAGCAGTTCCTGATTTCAGAATTAAACATCTCAAAAACAACAGACGGGTTCAACAAAAGGTATGTTTATGACTGAACTGCTGCCCACTGTACAGATCGAACAATTACATCTTGCGTCTTCCATAAACAGTCTTTAGAATCACATCTTATCGAAGTGTCCATCACTCGCAGTGAGGAGGTCGTGCAAACGAACAACGAAATTTGCCCTCTCATCCTGTAGTATCTCAACGGAGATTATAATCGTTCTTACCTTTTAGTAAGCTGTTTAATACCTGCTGTAGAGAATATAAAAGCCAAAAAGGAGAAAGCGCTATTACAATGATGACGAAAACCGCAAAGTCTAAGTTTACGCCTATCTTCAACACGGTGATGCGTGACGGTGGAAAGATGATTAACCAGTTTTAACCATCAGAATCAAAATGTCGCTTATAAATCGGACTTCAACTGGATGAAGATAGGTTCCGTTAATGGAACTTTCAGTGAGCATTTAAGGCTCCGGCAATGGCGGCCGTCTCATTGCATCATCGTATTAAGTCGACCAACAACGAATATTTGCTGAAAAAGATTAAGGAGTAAATTAAATAATACAAACGAATAATGTAAATATTCAGATTAATATAGTACAAGTTATTCAAACAGTCGTAATGAGACACCGCATTTTATTCCATCCGTTCATTAAGAGGCTACGGCGAGCGAGGGAGTACGAGAAGTAAAGACACGAACTTACATTTGTTTGGAAAACAAATTAGAATCAAAAGTAATAATGGAAACAGACATTCCGAGCACTAATTCCTGCAGGGGGAACTTGCAGGAAGTATCACTACGCTAAAACCTGATTGGCTGGAGACAGCTATTTGGGGGCTACAGCCAACCCCGAAGTTCAGTGCACTCCGGATGCCGACCTCGTGGACTTCGACCGCTAAAGATTATGTCTTCGTCTCTTACTTGGACTTTACTAGTGTGTGTGTGTGTTACCACGAACTTTTGTGGAAAATTAGAAGTGAACTTTTTGTTTATCTCAATTAGGAGACTTTTATTGGCATCGTTATTGTTAACTTTCTTTTGTTCTTCAGTCATCAACCTCCTAAACGTACATAAATAAAAGTTGTGTTTGTGAAAAATTGCGAATTGTCAGTCACAACATGAGAATACTGTGGTTTCGCTTTACTCAAATAGGGATTGTTTTCGCCAGTTTTGTTTATTCATACTCCAGTGAGGTGGAAGTGTGCTCCCTCTGTAAGTAAGAGGCTGCCAGTATCAGATCCTTCATTATTAATCATTGAGAGAATCTGGTTCGCAAATTCAACCCTCTGCAAGCACAGATTCTATGGGTATGGCCTGGACGCATCGAGTTTTGAACGGAAACTTGTGTAGGCTCTGTAATAATAGTAATAATAATAATCTCTGCTGCAGTTCTCCGGCCAGATTTCCTTGGCTTTTGCTAAATAATTCTAGAAACTGTGGCGACATTTTTAGGAGGTTCTACAGTTCAACTAGGACCAATATTCTCTACAAGACGCTGGCTGTCCATTGGAATTTTGTGAAGAGTTTGCGAATAGTTGGAACGTTCAGTCGAGTTTGAAAACTGTCCTGTGTGGCAGTAGGACTGTTTTTTTTATCTTTACACAGTGGAATACGTCATTCCAATATCTTCCTTTGGTGTGCTATATTTTTTTTCTTTATTGTGATTTCATTCCCCTGCCCATTATGGACAGGGGAGGGCTGTCAGCGGCACAATCCGCCGCTCTTCAGCCGAGTGACACTACAACTAAAACAAGAATAAAATGATACATACATAAGGAGATAAAAAAGGGGAACATAAGACAGAGTAAGGGGAGAAAATGGAGGTAAAATATACACTGACATGGAGACGTTTATGGGGGACAGTTGAAACAAGTCACCAGAAAGTTAAAAAACACAATTGGCGATTCTTAAAACACAGAGAAGACACTGAATGCGCAGTCACAGGTTAAAAGTCGGGCACAGTAGTAAAAACACTCTGGAACAACACACTTAAAACCCACTTGGAGCACACATGACGAACAATAAAACTGCCAGGTGGGACTTGCCGAGGGAAAAGGTAAGAGAGTGTGGAAAAGGAGGGGAGAGCAAGGGGCAGCTGGGGAAGTGGCGGGATGAAGAGAGGAGGGGCATCAGTGGGTTCACGAAGAGGCAGGAGACATGTGGGGCGGCAGAGGAAGAGGGAAGACAGGGCAGGAGGGAGCGCAGAGACACTGCAAGGAGGCACAAGAGATGGAGGGGGAGTAGGAGGGGGAAGCCGCTCAGGAGGAGGGAGGGGGAGGAAAGGGAGCCCAGAGGAGGAGGCAGGAAGAAGGGGTTAGAGTTGGTAGGAAGGGTAGATGTCAGGGCGAAGCTCATCATCCGGGAGGGGTAGACGGTGAAAGTTGTGTTGGGAAAGGAGATGAAGGATGTGGAGATGGGGAGAGGGTGGGACACAACGGTAAAGACGTGGCAACTTGTTGGGGGTTGAGAGGATGGGAGAAACCCGGGAGTGAGGGGGATCAAGGCGGTGGACAATATAGAGTGTGCGGATGTGTTCAAGGGAAAAGGAGAAGGTGGGGGAAGGGGATCAGGTCGTAGAGGATGCGCATCGGAGAGGGAAGGTGGATGCGGAAGGCGAGGCAGAGCGCATGGCGTTCGAGGATTTGGTGGGCTTGATAGAACCAGGAAGGGGCGGAAATCCAAGCGACGCTGGCATAACAGAGGATGGGGCGGATCAAGGATTTGTAGGTGTGAAGGATGGTGGAAGGATGCAGACCCCACGTCCAGCCGGACAGGAGTTTCAGGAGGCGGAGGCAGAGACGGTAGTGAGCTTTGTTTTGGATGGTAAGGAGATGGGGAGTCCAGGTGAGGTGGCGGTCGAGTGTGAGGCCAAGGTATTTGAAGGTAGGAGTGAGGTGGATAGGACGGCCATAAATGGTGAGGTAGAAATCATGGAGGTGGAAGGAGCGGGTGGTGCGGCCTATGATGATCGCCTGGGTCTTGGAGGGATTAACGTGGAGGAACCACTGGTTGCACCAAGCGGTGAATAGGTCAAGGTGGGTTTGGAGGGTACGTTGGGACTGTTGAAGGGTAGGATAAAGGGCTAGGAAGGCGGTGTCATCAACGAACTGGAGAAGATGAACAGGAGGGGGAGGTTTGGGCATATCAGCAGTGTACGGGAGATAGAGGAGAGGGGAAAGGACAGAACCTTGGGGCACACCAGCAGAAGGGTAGAAAGTACAGGAGTGTGAATTGTGGATAGTCACATAGGAGGGACGATGGGAGAGGAATGAAGCAACGAGACGGACGAAGTTGATGGGGAGAACATAGGTCTGAAGTTTGAAGAGGAGTTCGGTGTGCTAACCTCCTATCAAGTTTCATCGGAACTGATGGCTCTGAGCTGCGCCCTCACTGTTTATAGGCACTACGTAACCAATTACAGCGCCATTTGTTAGAAGCTTTACGAACTATTGCGAAACTTCTGTTTATCTTTCAGGAAGCGTCCTGTCAATAGTTCCTTTCTTCTAGTCAGGTTATGCTACAAACTTCCTTTTTCCTCAATTCGATTCAGCACTGCCTCATTTGCTATCCGACACATCCATGTTTAGCATTCTTCTGTGGTTCCATATTCCAAAACCTGCTACAGTAATTTTTCTGTGATGTGCATTGTCCACGTTTCACTCCTGAATAAGCCTATTCTCCAGACAAATACTTCCAGACAAGTTACTAACAAGTAAATTTTGTATTTGACGTAATGATATTTCCGTTTTTGAGAAAAAGTTTTCTTTCTATTGCCAGTTTGCATATTACATTCTCTCTGTTTCTCCCATCGCCAGTTACTTTCTTCTCCAAATAGCAAAACTTCTCCAGGGCTCTCTGTTTCTCAGTTCCTAATCTGATTCTGCCTGTTTTATTCGTTTTAGTTTGATTGATGCTCATCTTGTAACATTTGTTTGGACACTGTATGTTACATTCAACTGATCTGCCAAATCTATTGCGGTCCCTGCCAGAACTACAACGTCAACGGCACATTTCAAGTTTTTATTTCAACATATTGAACTTTAATTCTATTTTCACATATCTCCTTGGTTTTGCGTTACTACTTGTTTAATGTGTAGATTAAATAACATGGAGCATAGGTTACAATCATGATCAACTATTGCCTTTATTTCATCTCTTCCAATGTTAGGATTGCTGTCTGGTTTCTATACTGTTTGTATATAACATTTCACTCCCTGTATTTCATCTCTGATACCGACAGAATTTGAAGGAGTGTAGTCCAGACAGATTCCCAGGTACTTTATCCGTATCTACAAATGCTACGAACGTACTCTTGCCTTTCAACAGTCTAAGTGGTAAGGTCAGACTGCTCCAAGCGTTCCTATAACTCTTTGACCGCGAAACTGACGTAACCTGAGTAGGTTTCTACCAGTATTTTCATTCTCCTGTAAATAATTCGCGTTAGCATTTTGCATCCACCACTTATTAAGCTGATGTCTCGCTAACAGACAGACAGACAGAAACTGCAATCGTCTGGTCATACCTGTGTGTTCTTTGGTTGCTCTGGGAGATGGTTGATTGGAAGCACAACATATAAAATACTAGTTCACTTTATTACGAGAATAATAGAATGATTTACATAGCTTTGTACAATTATTAGCTACAGAAGTGTGGCGAATAACCTGTCTTTGTATATTAAAGTATCACTTGATGCAAACATTTAGTGAACTCTTCTTTGCAAATACAAATATCTCTATATTCAAAGGCACAGTTCCATCTAAAACATGAGTAACACATGAACCCTAACAGGTCGATGTTGTCTTCTTCATCGGAGGTCACAAACTGGGGCTAGTGTCACTCCGTGCGTCAGAGCTGCAGAGTTGGGAGCCAGTGTGGGGTTCTGCTGGCGCCCCACCCCCCTCCCTCTCGTCGGTGCGGATTGTGGCGAAACATCGGTAACTTTTTTGGTATCTATGCGATTTGCCGACTTCCGTATGCATCTGACAATTCCACAATTTAACGCTGCTGATGAAGTCGTTGTCAAAACCCTTTTCACGAGCGCTTCACTGCTTACTCGGGTTAAATTTTAAATAAGTTTGCTTTATCTAGTAAATAGTAGCGCCTGCATTCACTTCTGGGGCGGGAACAATTATAGCCATACCGTACGAAAATGCTCTTGTAAGAACCTTAAGTAATCAAGAAAACAGTCGCGAATTTTGTAGGGACATATAAAAATATTTATGAATCATGACTGAAGCGCCATTATTCGAACACGGCATAAGACTTTTGGTGTTTACTTCATTGAAAACCAAAATGATTCAAGCAGTCACTGTTTCATCACTTTTTATAGTCAGGCATAGAGAATATTTGCATAATGAAATGTAACCAAAAGGAAATTATTGACTGTTTCAAAGCACTGTCCAAAGACATTAAAAACCAAGTAACCATAAAACCATTATCGTTGCTACAGTTCTTTGTAATCATAGGAACCTACTGAATCCCCTACCAATTGTGACATTTCCAGTTATTTTACTGTGTTAGTAGACTAGTAATATGGATCTTATGCTAAGTGCACAAAAATAAAATTTGCTTTGCGTAACAGTTGTTTCTCTTTTCGAAGGAAAAGGACATAAAATTACTTTCCAATCAACATGCGACTGTAAGAGGTGCTGAAAGGAATCCAGAAAAAGATCAGTCCAAAGTAATTTATACTGACAGTGAGATACTTTTAACAAGACTAACGGATTTTTCAAAAATAGAGACTACAACTATAAAGAATCTTCATATATTTTGCAATTCAACAGATTTATAAACGTTCTTCCCTTTTCATGATGTACTGACGAATGAGCAGCAAGTAGTACATTCACTGCAGCTTCTTCCTGTCTCTTACCGCAAATACAGTTCCAGCTAGTCGTATTGGTTTTCCATAACCATCATGCTCACTGAACTTGTAGAACGAGCAGTGTTAGCTTTTTTTAGGCTTAAAAAATCTTACATCCAAGGCAATGATATATAAAGACACCACAGAAATATAATTAAAGAGAGCTGAGTCTTTCGATCAACATCGCGCAACGCAGTTCGCAGTAGATCACTACCTCTCGTTGCGAGTGTCTACTTGAGATAGCCTGACCACGACTGACTCACAAGTGCTACGCCATCACTGCGACTAGGCAAGAAGAGGCACCAAAGTAAACGGCATTGTATCTTTCCTACTTGAATGGAAAAAAAACCAAGTTCAGAAACAGCATTATCTTGCGTTAGGTAAAGATCAGTTATTTACATTTATATTTTATAGTGTCACAAAATCAGAAAATTTTGTCTTTATAGCAAAAAAAAAAAAAAAATAGCTTCTCATAACAAATATTACACACAATTGACTCATACAATTCCACTTTTGTAGTTTTTGTACAGAAACCCTTAACATAGGAACGTAGTCGACATGATGATACAACGACAAAGATATGAATTAATATAGAAAATATTATTTTGTTACTTTACAAATGTCCGCAGCTCGTGGTCTCGCGGTAGCGTTCTCGCTTCCCGAGCACGGGGTCCCGGGTTCGATTCCCGGCGGGGTCAGGGATTTTTCACCTGCCTCGTGATGACTGGGTGTTTGTGTCGTCTTCATCATCATCATCAATCATCCCCATTACGGTCGGAGGAAGGCAATGGCAAACCACCTCCACTAGGACCTTGCCTAGTATGGCGGCGCGGGTCTCCCGCGTCGCTCCCCTACGCTCGGTAAACGGAGTATGGGACTCATCATCATCATCACTTTACAAATACTGCGAATAACGTACATTTTGCAAATAATGTGTCGGGATTTACGCTAGTGGTATCTTAAGAGTGATGAAAGACTGCACCACACAGCAGAGTAGAGATACTGAGCGACGCTTTATTGAATTGATGTATTGCGCTTTGCTGGGCGGACACGCAGAAGAGCCCAAAAGATAAGTGGAAGATAGGCTTAGCTGCCGTAAAAAACTTCTGAGGCAACTTGGAGAACTTTACTTTTGTCGTAACTGGAACTGCAGGCGCCGGTAATTACAGTAACGATAATTTGTCTACAACTTTCTGTGGTCTCGGTGTCTAGTCAGATTTTTAGTCAGATATTTGTTTGGAGCACTCATTACTACAAAGATAATCTAGGATTATAAACAATTATTTTGAAATTCTACTTTTTAATCGGGTTCACAATATTTTGGTCCTGTCTGCTGTTTGCTTCTCTGTTCTGTGAAATAATGATTTACATGCATTAGTCGTTTCTAGTACCAAAATTGGAGAGTACAATTGGAGGAGTAACAGAGTCTTACTTAAATTTTATTTGGCTGCCACTATTAACAGAAATGAAACTTCATTCCACCACTATTACATAACACTAACACCCAATATGGTACAAGAGAGTAATAGTAAATCATCCCCTCTGAATTCATTCAGCCCTACAATAAAAGGGCCATGAATTAACAGACGCAAATAACTGCACACAATCAGAGGAGAATACAGGAATACACAGTAAAAGATCTTGTCCCATAAGCAAATCCTAATTATCCACAGCCAAAGCTGACACCTTACTTAAAATCAGGCAGGCAGTAAAAGGGAGACAGAATTCCCAATAAAACTTATCATATGTACACACAAATGCACTTGAAAGATAAGAACACTAAGGCAATGAAACCCAGCAGCAATGACAAATAAAATCGCATTAGACACACTAGCAAGAAGAAGAACTGTTTCAACTGAGTACTCTAGGCAACCTCATCGCTCTTCACCAATGCAAAAACTAGCTGACTTAATAAGGCCAGACGTGAGTCAGTTATGTGCACTACAAGCTAGCGCTTGTCACAGCAAGCATGCTCTCCTATAGCTGTCGCACCCAAAAAAACTCTGCTGTAGCCAACCATTCAGTCTGAGTGGCGCTGTGTTTCCTAGCTCCACGAAGCCGAGCACCAACCGCTTCGCCAGCTGGGACAATGTCCTGTGTTGAAAGCAAGCCTCCACCAGCCGAAGCCATCTATACACCATGCCACGAGTCCTGCTTCGTCCCTCCAGATAGTTGTTCTTGTACTCCAAGTTCCTAGTAGTGTTACATGGTTTTTAGTGGCTGAATGGTTATCTAGAGAGCGATTTGGAAACAGAAACTGGAGAAAATTAGCCAATGTGAAACCCTGCAATCTACTGTAAGTTTACTGCGACACAAAATTTTTATGGGTCGCCACCCAATTTTATTAAAATTGGGAGAAGACCTGAGTTAATCACTGAATTGCTAAGCATAACTAACGTGTTAATATTATTAAAAAGATCCAAGTGAGTATATGGAATGAGCATATGGGAACAATTTAAGTACAACCATTAAACCAAATAATTCAGAGCAAGTAGGTTCTTTAAGCTCCAACAAAAAGAATAAAATAATGAACGTCTACAAAGATAGGCCTGCCTTTTGCGTTTCAGAAACGCCGGGTGAAATTTGTTAAAAATAATCTTACAAAAGGGGGCGGATTTGTCTGAGAAACAGTCATCATAATTTAACGTAGTTTCCTAAAATAAAACATCATATTAAAATACACAAAGTAATTCTAAACTTTGATCTGTCTGTTATTTAATTAACTCATATGTATTGGTATTACACTGAGTGATGAGGCACACTGCAGTGATAAACGAAAAGGAAATCTTAGGTGCCCATTTGAAAAGTTCACACAAACATACACGATTCACATACACAAGAATAGAAATAAAACATATTTCGCCCATCACAGTAAGTCAAGGGCTCAGAGGTTCATCCCTATCGCTGTGATTCAACTATTGTGAATAAAAATACTATGGAACACTTTCCGACAATGTAGTTTATCTCCATCACCTTGCACGTGAAACTAAGTTACAGTGTCCTGAAACCCGCAAATGCCGTAAATAGTCATGAAGAAAGCAAAATTATTAAGAATCTTGAAACTTTTAAGAACACAAATGTAAACCGTTTAGACACCAATAGCAATAAAATATCATGCGTATTTAAGAATAAAAATTATTCAAGATGGTAATGAAATTACTCATGATAAAATCTCCACCTTGTGGTATGAAAAAAACTACACGATCTTAAAACTGAAACGAAATGAAAAACAGGAGTAGCACACACACACACACACACACACACACACACACACACACACACACGAGAAAAGTTCACACATACATTACAGGCAAAAGAAAAGTCAGGTTACTTAATTCTAAGCCTGTGCTGGAGTAACGAACTTCCTACATCAAGTGTTCTGCTTACACAAAGCAAGGACCGCAAAAACTTACTAAATATAGAAAATATACTCTTGAGTACATTGTGCAAATTGTATGGACTAGATTACAGTACTTTAAAATTGACTAGAAAATCAAACGCGTACATTAGAATAGCTACACACTATCAAAAATTAACATACTCACGGATGCCAAGTCGCTCTTAATACTAGCATCTTCACTCACCCAAATTCCAGAATGACGAGAGCACGCTCTCCTTGCAACGCACTCCGCCCACTTAGCCAGAAGAAACCAGAGGGCTCATTTCCGCCACCAAATTAACTACTGTCGAATGACTGCCGAAATCTCTTTGCGTTGACTGAGAAAGCTACATTGGCTACACTGTTGCTACCACAGCAGACAGCCAGATGCTGTACTGCTACAATGTGTAAGACAAGTTCTACATACACACTCACTCACTCATTCATACAAATTTGGGAGCAGAAAAAGAAGGTAATGTATATAGGATTAGAAGATTATCGGAAAAATTTTACTTTAATCTAATTGTGTACCACTGTATGGAAACAAATAGGAAGTACTGAACTAAATTACTAATAATTGAGTGTCACAGCACGAAATACTTAACAAATAGTAGGAAACGAATCTAACAGACGTTTCAGTTTCTTCCCTTGTTGGCCATTCTGAATTCCTCTACTTCACCAAGCTACACGTCCGATAGCGACAGCGGCTACCCCAATCTCTGTCAGCATGGTGTCCCGCACACTGGAATTTCCCTGTGCTAGCCATGTCGATGTACACACAGGACCAGCCATAGTGCCATGCAGGGCCCAGCCTCCACACAGAAGACTGCACCGCTGACCATGGCCCACAGGTACTGGCTCCAAGATCTTGTTGCCGCTACAGTTCGGGTCACCACAATGCCCTTTGCTGTGTCACTGTGTCATTGTGTCTGCAAAACTGGCCGATAAGCACACTCTAGTGGTGACGTGAATACAAGAGCCGTGTGCTGCCAGCTACTAGATACGGGGGAGGGGTGGGGGCGGGGGGAGGAATCAACTGCGCAGTGAATTTATGATTCGTGGAGCTGTATATGCATTTAGATTCATGTCACTGCAAAGGATCAGCTGATAAGAATGAGTAAATGAATGTGCGTGTGTCTGTCTGTGTGTGTTTTTAGTGAATGTAAAAAAAAGGGTACAGCGGTAGAGACACAATACACCAGACGAAAATAATTGCTGCTAGGATCGAAAAAGAATGCATACTGCCCTGTCTCCATCGAAGCAGGGAGATGAAACTTCCAAGAGTGCTCTAAATGTAAGTACAGTTTTATTTCGACTCTTCGCAAAGTGCTAAGAACTCGTTCAGGCTGTTTCCAACTACGTTTGCTAGACAGTTAAGTGGAACTGCATTCTGAACGAGTAGGTCTGTAATCCCCGACGACGGAAACAGATTTATAATACCTGTGATTTCTCTTTTCCTTTTTCCTTTCAAGTGTCACAGTTGAAGCCGCGAGTGACCCCGCAGTTTGAGGCGCCATGTCACGGATTGCGCAGCCCCTCCCGCCGGATGTTCGAGACCTCCCTCGGTCATGGTTGTGTGTGTTGTCCTTAGCATAAGTTATTTTAAGTAGTGTATAAGACTAGGGACCGGTGACCTCAGCAGTTTGGTCCCTTAGGAATTCACACACACATTTGTCGCTGTTGATTACCTCGTCCAGTCCGATCTCGTGCTCTGTCTAACGATCTTGTTGCCTATTTGATGTTAGACACTAATCTTCCTTTATGCTAATGAGAAATAAATGTTCATGGTTGATGTTCCCACTACAGGCCTTAGCACTGTGATCCACTTTCTAAATATCTTCCGAAAAGCGTAAAAAATGTTGTTATTTATTTGCCTCTTATCACTTTATTCGGTTGATTACTCCTTCGCGTTGTAGTTTTCAGAAAAAAGGTATTGTAATACAGGTACAAGAAAAGAAAAAAGGCTAGCTGCTTGTTTCAACGTGGTTTTAAATTTATTTGCGAATGGGTGTTTCTAAATTTAGACGGTGCAGGGGTAATAGAGAGTGATATTTTGAGAATTATTCTTCATCTAATCAGTGGACAGAAAATTTGGAAAGTACTTCTGTGGTCTTGTGAGAATTGACACTTCATTTTTATTTCCTTGTGGTGAACTTTCTTCTCAATGCGCAGGCTACAAAAGCATCAGATTGGGTCGATGAAAAATCTATATTAAAATAATAACACGCCTCTATAGCCGAGATCGCTAATGAACGGCTGTGCGGTGGCGTCCGACTCGGAGGTAAGCCAGTTCGAATTCTGGAGGTGGATGGAATTTTAAGTGCCAATATTTGGCCAACATGGGCAGAAGAGGTGATGGAGTAAAGTTCCTCATCATCAGTCTTTGAGCGTATGACTTTGATTAAATTCCAATCTTCCCCGCAGCGTCTCATGAAATGACACTATTGGTAGTCATCCGTCCGTCAGATGAGGACGTCTATCTCGGCGGCCCCCTTTTCGCTATTCGAGAGGAGAAGCCTATGTGTCGTTCTATGCTGTCCACCTTGAACTCCTCTCCTGTGGCAACCACTTCACTTCAATCACACGTACTCAATTACTTGTTGGCTGAGTTCCTATCTGTCTTCTCCTACAGCTTACATCCTCTACAGCTCCTTCTAGCACCGTGAAGGTTATTCAGTGACGTCTTAACGCATGTTCTATCGTCCTGCCCGTTGTTCTTGTTATTGCTTTCCATAAGTTTTCTTTCCGCGGCGATTCTGCGGAGGATCTCCACATTTCTTATCTTATCAGTCCACCTAATTTTCAACATTCTCCTGTGGCACCACATGTTAGACGCTCTTCTGTTCTGGTTTTACCACTGTCCACACTATCATACAATGCTGTGGTCCAAACGTACATTCTCAGATATTTCTTCCTGAAATTAATGCCTGTATTTGATACTAGTGGAATTCTCTTGGCCAGGAGTGCACTCTCTGCCTGTCTTAGTCTACTTTCCATGTCCTCTATTCTTCGTCCATCAATGCTTATTTTACTGTGTAGGTTACAGAATTCCTGTACTACGTATAGCTCGTGATCACCAATTCTGACACTAAGTTTCTCACTATTCTCGTTTCTGCTACGTCTCTGTAAGTTTGTCTTTTTCTGGTTTACTCTTATTTCATAATCTGTATTCGGTAGACTGTTCATCAGTTCAACAGATCCCGTAACTCTTCTTCACTTTCACTGAGGACTACATATCATCCGCGGAACTTAACACTGATACCTTTTTACCCTGAATTTTTCATCCCACTCTTCAACCTTTCTTTTATTTCTGTCATTACTTCTTCAATATGTAGACTGATATATTGGGGCGAAAGACTGCAGCCCTGTCTTACATTCTTTTTTAATCTGTCTTTCCCCTATAGTTTACTATTATTTTTCCCAGAATTTCGAATATGTTGCTCTATATTACATTGTCGAACGCTTTTTCTAGGTCGAAAAATACTACGGCCGTGTCCTGATTTTCCCTCAGTCTTGCTTCCATTATCAAGCGCAATTCAGAATTGCAACTCTGGTGCCTTCATAAAGCAAAAGTCACCATTGTGTGACAGATCCTTAATTTTATTTTCCATTCCTCTGCATATTGTTCTTATGAGGATGTTGGGTACAGGAGCTGCTAAGCTGATTGTGCGATAGTTCTTGCGCCTGTCTGCCCCTGTTATGTCGAGAATTATGTGTGTGATATTTTTCTGAACGACTAATAGTACTACGGTCGCAGGTTCGAATCCTGCCTTTGGCATGGATGTGTGTGATGTCCTTAGGTTAGTTAGGTTTAAGTAGTGGTAAGTTCTAGGGGACTGAAGACCTCAGATTTAAATCCCATAGTGCTCAGAGCCATTTTTTGACTAATAGTAAGGTGGTAGCCTCACAGATTTTGCACATTTCAAGATTCCGTGTGGAGTTGAATTAGAAGTCAAGGTGGCACTGGGCTATTACTAAAAGGATGATATGACTCCGTGAGGCGGCTGAATCCACCCGGCGACGAGTGCTGTACGAAATTTTCATTTGACATGAAAAATCAAACCAGTACCTTCACAGCTTCGAGAATGCAAAATAATTCACAAGCAACTTTAAAGGTGAAGTCTTTGTCACAAATGATGAAACTTCGTAAGATTTCAAGCGTCTTAAAGACGCGGTCAGTGAGTTAATCTACTAAACCTGTCGGCACCGAGAACGTAATGGCCTTTATGCAACCTTACTGCAAAAAGTCGGTAGGGTGGAGATCAGGAAAGTGCAGAGGGCAAGAACTAGGTACTCCATTCCAGGTGGGTGTGCTCTCTTCTTGAACATGTCGGTGAGATATGTTTGTGCCAGGCGCTGCCCTTCATGATAAGAAAATAAATTTCTTACAACTAGGTGGAACTGAACAATACGTTCATTGGTAGTGCAACACAGGTTGAGACAATAAACAAACATTCAAAAGTAGACAGTGAATACTTCAGCAGATCTGAAGCTCTATGAGCTGAGTCTAGCAGAAAAAGATTTACACCTGAATGAATGATTTCGTATTGGCGTCCTATGTTTCCACTCTTTGTCATGACCAAGCATGTATTACTCAAAAAACGCGCACTTTTATCCATAACCTCAGAAAAAATGGTACACCCAAGACCCACTCTGAATCAAAAAGTTAAGTCCTTTGTTTTTTTAGTTACAATCCCTGTTCTTGAAGAATTCACACATGAAACCTTGTCATGAAAGCACAAGACCATCCCAGTGGAGTCCGGAATAAGTTAATCTACAGTGCAGATAACACTGATTAGATGTTGCGTATCAGTTAGCTGGTTATATTGGCTTTCGTAATCTCTACCCAGGAACAATTCTTGGCCTAGCCGTATTAGTGCAAATAATGGTGCCGCAAGAAACGAAGGGGCTCCAAAAGTTAAGAACACATTACCATAGGAGGGCAAGTATCTCTCATACAACGCTGCCCTGTATTCAAAGTGACACAGATACATAACGTTGCTCTTCATCGTAGCCACCAGGCCTCTGTAAACCGCCGTCAGAATGTTCTACCAATCGTTCACTTCAAATGGTTCAAATGGCTCTGAGCGCTATGGGGCATAACATCTGTGGTCATTAGTCCCCTAAAACTGAGAACTACTTAAACCTAACTAACCTAACATCACACACATCCATGCCCGAGGCTGGATTCGAAACTGCGACAGTAGCAGCCGCGCGGTTCCGGACTGAGCGCCTAGAACCGCTAGACCACCGCGGCCGGCTATCGTTCACTTCCTCGACGATAAAAGTTCGCTCCTTGGAGATATTCGAGAACTGTTTTGTGAAGGTATTGATCACTGGAAAATTTATTTTCTCACAGATGCTGTATCAGCTCGCCGCAGATATGTAAATCGAATGGCTCAAGTTCTGGCCTGTATGGTGGATCAGCATCATACAAGTCTGTGGGGCCTTTCTTAAATGGTTCGCACTGTTTCATTGCCTCTGGGCGCTACTTTGCATTTGGTCTGTATGCCGCCAGAATTTTATTGTGATTATGTGTGCAGTTCAGACGTTTTCCTCGCAGGATTTGACTACGCGCGTACATTTACTATGGATATGTTTCCATTTAACGCACCATTTCGCTCCTACGCTGTCTTCTTTACCTTTCTCTTTTTTTGCCTTTTCTTCCTTCTCGAATGGGATCGGCGTTGTTATGTAGGTTGAGGCAATGTTAGGAGCTGATGATTTTCACGACTCCACCACTTCTCTCCCCACTCCCCTCCCTTCATCTTCCCTCTGCGGTTAGAATCTGTGTATCCCCTCTACGCTCAACTACTTTCCCGGTTTTAAACTGCAGCCAAGAACGAAGAGCAACGCCGTGGCCTGGCTACTGGGGCAGACTGCCTACGCTACTTTTGAGTTACAACAGAGTGACGCCGTGCAGTACATGGCCTACCAGTGGGAAGGTCATCAACAACTGAACCGTTCACCGAAGTACAGCGAAAATTTGCAAACAGTTTATCAGTTGCGTTATTGTATCGTTATCAGAGGATGATATCTTTGCTAGAAGTATCCATTTGATTCCCATTTTTCATTAGAGTTTTCGATTTTTTTCCACGTTATTACATGATACACCTATTTAAATTTGTTTAACTTACAAAATTCATACACATTTCTTTTACGATTGTTACCAAAAGCACTCTGTGAATAACGTGACACACATTTCAATTGTTTTTGTCTTCATTCTGTTTTCTTTAAACGATTCTACGTAATTTCTGTCCATGTATCGTTGTAAACATATTATGTTGTAATGATGTAATGTTAATAAATAAATTATTTAATTAAAAAAAGCGCGTCCTTCGGCGGGCGCATAATTTTTGGAAGTCGGGATTGCGCTCCTGCTAACATGCCGAATAATAATAAAAAAAAAAAAAAAAAAAAAAAAAAAAAAAAAAAAAAAAAAACTCTGAGGACCATGTCTAGGACCTAAAATGTTTACTTATCGAGTAACTAAGGCGGAACATGGATGTTTAGCCGCTATTTATCTAGTTGGATGTGGAAAATCGCCTAAAAAACAGATCCACGATGGCCAGCTTTCCAGTTCTCGTCTTTAACTCGCGAGCCAGATCCGGTCCGGGGCCGGATCTCATCCCGGGTCCAAGGAGCGGCGCTATAACGCGCTCGGGTATCCGGGAGTGTTGCACTGTCACACTGTGATGCGCCACAGAAGCAAAACTGTCTCTGCAGGATAATGCGGCACCCTTGGTATTATCATCGAACGTCTTCCCTTAACGTTAGCGTTTGCGTGGAGTTGTTATTGCTATGAGACAAGCAACAAATAACGGCAGACATCGATGTCGGATCAGTTACGATAATGAGGCGAAAGTTGGCGTTAATCGGCTGTGGCAGCTGACGACCGTTGCGACTGCCTTTGCTAACAACACGACCTCGCCTGCAGCGCTACTCCTTGACTAGTGACCTTATGGATTAGACTACAGACGTCCGGAAAACCGTGGCCTTTTCAGATGAGTGATATTGGAGTTAGAATGTCCTGGATGTGTGACTCGAGTGTGGCGCAGATCGTACGAAGTCGTGGACCCAAGTTGTCAACAGGCACTGTGCAAGTTGGTGGTGCCTCCACAACTGTATGGGCTGTGTTTACATGGTTTGCGCTCTTTGCTCGAGCTGAACCCATCACTGACTGGAAATGGTTGTGTTTGGCTACTTGGAGCCCATTTTCAGTCAAAAAACGATGGAATTTTTATTGATGACAATGTGCCATGTCACCGGGCCTCAATGGTTCTCTATTGATTTGAAGAACATTGTGGAAAATTCGAGCGAATGATTTAGCCACCCAGATGGCCGGACGTGAATCCCGTCAAACCTTGCGGGACGTAATCAAGAGGTCAGTTGGCGCACAAAATCCTGCAACGGCAACAATTACGCAATTGTGGACTGCGCAATATTTATGCAGGGACGTGCATCGACTGAGTTCATGCTGCATCGAGTTACTGCGGTACACCTGGCAAAAGGAGGTCCGATACGATATTGAGAGATATTCCGTGACTTTTGTCACCTCAATGTGAGTTTGGTGTGTGTCGCAGAGGTGAAAATAAAGGTGGGGTTCACGTGTTTTTCAGCTGTACAAAGCAGATCTATGTTCACAGAGTTCCGCACTTTTACACTATCTGCACCTGCTAGCACAGTACAACAGCATTTCAAACCACCTCAATGTGAGTTTGGTGTGTGTCGCAGAGGTGAAAATAAAGGTAGAGGTTCACGTGTTTTTCAGCTGTACAAAGCAGATCTATGTTCACTGAGTTCCGCACTTTTACACTATCTGCACCTGCTAGCACAGTACAACAGCATTTCAAATCACCAACGCACACGCCACCTACCATTGCATCCTCGATATAGCTGTGAGTGTGCTGCTGCCTATACACCTGGTGACTTGAAATGCCGCGAGTCTGTTGAATTGAAACAAAAATACACTGAAGATGGCTATTTATAGCCGAAATCTAGATTAGCAAGCATAATAAAAACTATTTTAAGCCATTTTGACTATTTTTCGACCGTGACTGTCTCTAGAAACGTGTAAAGTTTTTTTTTTTTTTAGATAACGGGACGTTCTAAGAACCCTACCACAACAAAGGTAAAAAATTAATTATGATTGTAGTGTTGCTCATGCTCCTAGATATTACATTTTCGGGCAACAACAAAGTTATATTATGTGGCAGGTATCATTAGAGCACAGTTAATAAAGTCATTTTTTGAAATAATGGATAAACTAGACAATTATCTTTTCGTGTTTCCCACGCTGGCCTCGTTGTGAACTCATAGCTCAATCGTCGAAAATCTAGGTAGTGATGATTCCAAGCTCAGATGCAAAGAGGCCAAGGTGCTATTCTGCGATATTCAAAAGCTTTATAGAAGTGATTCATAAACCATTCTTGCAGATTAAACTATTGCAAGTTAGGACTATGGTGATGTAAAAAAGTAATCAGCATTCCGAATTTAAGTTACACTTCTTTTTTATCACTTTTGTTGCAATATCACGTAACTCGTTCCAAAACATCACTCCACAATATAAAACATACTTGAAAATATCTTCCTCACTGTTAAAGTTCACACTTCATAAACTAACCACAATTTGCGTCTTTTTGACATGACGACCAAAGCTTGACTCCCTAATAACTGCTTACGCGCTCAAAAATCAGATTACAAGTACGTCAAAGATCATAGTGACAAAAGAAAGAATACACATACGAATAATATCATTGCAATATATACATATCGACGTATCGAAGTACCTCTACAGTAATGAAATCAAATCTGAATGTTGTCACAGAAATACACTCCTGGAAATGGAAAAAAGAACACATTGACACCGGTGTGTCAGACCCACCATACTTGCTCCGGACACTGCGAGAGGGCTGTACAAGCAATGATCACACGCACGGCACAGCGGACACACCAGGAACCGCGGTGTTGGCCGTCGAATGGCGCTAGCTGCGCAGCATTTGTGCACCGCCGCCGTCACTGTCAGCCAGTTTGCCGTGGCATACGGAGCTCCATCGCAGTCTTTAACACTGGTAGCATGCCGCGACAGCGTGGACGTGAACTCTATGTGCAGTTGACGGACTTTGAGCGAGGGCGTATAGTGGGCATGCGGGAGGCCGGGTGGACGTACCGCCGAATTGCTCAACACGTGGGGCGTGAGGTCTCCACAGTACATCGATGTTGTCGCCAGTGGTCGGCGGAAGGTGCACGTGCCTGTCGACCTGGGACCGGACCACAGCGACGCACGGATGCAAGCCAAGACCGTAGGATCCTACGCAGTGCCGTAGGGAACCGCACCGCCACTTCCCAGCAAATTAGGGACACTGTTGCTCCTGGGGTATCGGCGAGGACCATTCGCAACCGTCTCCATGAAGCTGGGCTACGGTCCCGCACACCGTTAGGCCGTCTTCCGCTCACGCCCCAACATCGTGCAGCCCGCCTCCAGTGGTGTCGCGACAGGCGTGAATGGAGGGACGAATGGAGACGTGTCGTCTTCAGCGATGAGAGTCGCTTCTGCCTTGGTGCCAATGATGGTCGTATGCGTGTTTGGCGCCGTGCAGGTGAGCGCCACAATCAGGACTGCATACGACCGAGGCACACAGGGCCAACACCCGGCATCATGGTGTGGGGAGCGATCTCCTACACTGGCCATACACCTCTGGTGATCGTCGAGGGCACACTGAATAGTGCACGGTACATCCAAACCGTCATCGAACCCATCGTTCTACCATTCCTAGACCGGCAAGGGAACTTGCTTTTCCAACAGGACAATGCACGTCCGCATGTATCCCGTGCCACCCAACGTGCTCTAGAATGTGTAAGTCAACTACCCTGGCCAGCAAGATCTCTGGATCTGACCCCCATTGAGCATGTTTGGGAATGGATGAAGCGTCGTCTCACGCGGTCTGCAAGTCCAGCACGAACGCTGGTCCAACTGCGGCGCTAGGTGGAAATGGCATGGCAAACCGTTCCACAGGACTACATCCAGCATCTCTACGATCGTCTCCATGGGAGAATAGCAGCCTGCATTGCTGCGAAAGGTGGATATACACTGTACTAGTGCCGACATTGTGCATGCTCTGCTGCCTGTGTCTATGTACCTGTGGTTCTGTCAGTGTGATCATGTGATGTATCTGACCCCAGGAATGTGTCAATAAAGTATCCTCTTCCTGGGACAATGAATTCATGGTGTTCTTATTTCAATTTCCAGGAGTGTATGTTAACTATTTTAGAGAAACACAGTAGAATATGGCTGGTATCGAGAGGTTGAGGTGAGGTGCCGTAATGGTTACGTAATTCAAGTACCATTACAATGTGCAGAAGACATGTAAACATCTGACACCACATAGATCGACAAATCGATAGTCGAAGAAAAACTGCTGTATTTCGACAGTCAACATGTACACTGCGCTACAGAACTGTTTGCGATCGTTTTTCCGAGTTACTGCTATGTTAGTGACAACATGTGAGCAGTCACCAAGAGAGCCACGGAAGTGGAAACACCTCGACGCATCACAACGGGACTGCCACGCCAGAAGAACAAAGTGAATGACCCTTATAAAACATTTTTTTTGCAATCATCAGTCCAGCCAGCTTCCAAAGTGACATCGCCTCTTACTAAGTTTTCTCTTCTTCCACACGATGACCACAGCATTTCGAAAACACTATGTAACATCAGTATGACCTTATTGTAAAGTTATTTTTGTAATGCCATTTAGCCTGATGATGGGATATAACCCTCGAAACATGTCAATAAATAAATAAGTAATACGATAGCTGACTAAGTTTGTGACTGGTAGCGGTAATTTTGAAAAAAAAAATGTACATAATAAAAACTAATGGGACTGTGACTGACTACTGTGTGCCTCTCCTTCCTTACAATCCACGGTCGCTGTGCACAACAGTTCCTGATGGAATCGAAGTTGGTTATTCGTTAAAATGTTATTTCGTTGTAGGCCTACATGAGATGGCGAGGAATACCTTCGTCGGTGAAGAGCTTTATTCGGCGCAGCGTCGATATTGCTCTGCAGCAAGAAGAGATCATTTCTCCTCATCTGCGGGGCAGCCGAACTGCCGCCATTGATCGCGGCATCCCTTTGCGTCTGACAATGCTGGGCAGCGTGTGGTTGTCGATGGCGCGCCGTGATCGATTTCAACCCGGCGATACTGTGCCAAGGGGATTCCCCGCCCGCGCCGCGCCGCGCCTCGCCACAGTCGCGGTGTATCCCGTTTCACCTGTCAGCGCCACTCGCGGCCCACGCCGGCCTAATCCAGAGGACAGGGCACGGCCCCGCGATAATCTGCCGAGACTCGGCAGTCGGCACTTACCGCCTGCGGCTGGGGGGCGACCCGGTTATTAAAACCGCAGCCCGGCCCCACCGCTTGCAGAGTGCCGCTGAATTAAACAGCAGCCGGGAGGCACTCTCCCGTTTCTCTCCTGCTAATTCGTCCCTTCACCCTTCTTCCTCTCCTGCTAATCGTCATTTTACCTTGCGCTCGAGAAGCCCACTCTGACTGAGGCACGACGTCGGAAGCGGTGTTCCCCTTTCATGTGCTTTAATTGTTTCATTATCTCGAGACATTTTGTGTAGTCATGATTAACACTAAGTTCAAATTTCACCCTACAGAAGTTAAAAACACTAATACCTAGCAAAGTTTTCTCAACTTCAACAATTTCGTTACGTTGTTCACCATTCTAAAATCTATATTCTATTTTCTTCTTTTATCGTAATTTTTCAGGGAACCGTGATCTCCATTGGTGTAGTAAATAGATAACGCTATTTGTTCATTATTACACTACTGGCCATTAAAATCGCTACACCACGAAGATGACGTGCTACAGACGCGAAATTTAACCGATAGGAAGAAGATGGTGTGATATGCAAACGATTAGCTTTTCAGAGCATCCACACACGTTAGGCGCCGGTGGCGACACCTACAACGTGCTGACGTGAGGAAAGTTTCCAACCGATTTCTCATACACCAACAGCAGTTGACCGGCGTTGCCTGGTGAAACGTTTGTGTCATGTCTCGTGTAAGGAGGAGAAATGCGTACCATCACGTTTCCGACTTTGATAAAGGTCGAATTGTAGCCTATCACGATTCCGGTTAAACGTTTCGCGACATTGCTGCTCGCTTTGGTAGAGATCCGATGATTGTTAGCAGAATATGGAATCGGTGGGTTCAGGAGGGTAATACGGAACGCCGTGCTGGATCCCAACGGCAGTGTATCACTAGCAGTCGAGATGGCAGGCATCTTATCCGCATGGCTGTAACGGATCGTGCAGCCACGTCTCGATCCCTGAGTCGACAGATGGGGACGTTTGCAAGACAACAACCATCTGCACGGACTCTTCGACGACGTTTGCAGCAGGATGAACTATCAGCTGGGAGGCTATGGCTGCGGCTACCCTGACGCTGCATCACAGACAGGAGGTCCTGCGATGGTGTGCACGAATGGCAAAACGTCAGTTTTTCGGATGAATCCAAGATCTGTTTACAGCATCATGATGGTCGCATCCGTATTTGGCGACATCGCAGTGAACGCACATTGAAAGCGTGTATTCGTGATCGTCATACTGGCGTATCACCCGGCGTGATGTTATGGGGCGCCATTGGTTACACGTGTCGGTCACATCCTGTTCGCACTGACGGCAGGATAATGCACGACCGCATGTTGCAGGTCCTGTACGAGCCTTTCTGGATACAGAAAATGTACGGCTGCTGCCCTGGCCAGCACATTCTCCAGATCTCTCACCAATTGAAAACGTCTGGTCAATGATCGCCGAGCAACTGGCTCGTCACAAACGCCAGTCACTACTCTCGATGAACTGTGGTATCGTGTTGAAGCTGCATGGGCAGCTGTACCTGTATACGCCATCCAAGCTCTGTTTGACTCAATGCCCAGGCGTATCAAGGCCGCTACTACGGCCAGACGCGGTTGTTCTGGGTACTGATTTCTCAGGATCTATGCACCCAAATTGCGTGAAAATGTAATCACATGTCAGTTCTAGTATAATATATTTGTCCAATGAATACCCGTTTATCATCTGCATTTCTTCTTGGTGTAGTAACTTTAATGGCCAGTAGTGTACTTTTTTTTTTAATTCATCGGTTTTGTTCCGGCTAGCAGATCATGTTAAGTTCTAAGTTGGGAAAAGGTAAAATAAGGTATTATGAAGTAAAAATTACATAAATATCACACTATAAATAATACCGACAATCGTATTACAAATGACAATAAAATATCTTGTAGTTATTCATAGCCAGTGCTGAACGGTACAGTATCTCGATAGTGGTAACAGTGTACGAGAGGCATTCGATAATGCAACGCATTTTTCTCGGCCGATTTCGAATTAAAAAACGCAGAATTTGTTGTGGGACATAGTGGAATGTTCCCGCTTCAGCCTCAATACTCTCATGAAGTTGCGATATGTGGCGGCGCTATACGTAGCCTTAAAAATGTAGTGCGTAAGGAAGGTGCGTTCCAAACAAAGAGTTTCTTTTGCCGGAAAACCGGAGCAACACAGATATTCACAGCTGCTCACAGAATGTCTGCGGAGATCAGACAGTGAACAAAACGAGGCCAATCTTTGGACGTATCGTGTGTCAACAAGGCCGCGCAAACGTGTCCTATTACCCGCGTACTGGCCGGCCACAGGCAGCTGTGCCTTGTGTAGTGTTGTAACGTGCGGACACTCTCGTTCAAAGTGACATAAATGACAAACGGATCACAATCAAACATCTCGCTGCTTAACTGGAAGTCTCTGTTGGTAGTGGTGACACACTCGTTCACCATTTGGGGTAATCATAAGTGAGTGCCACCTGGATTCCTCGCATTCTAAATTCCATCATATTGGTCCATTGAAGATGCAGTCCGCGGGAAGCAGTACGAGGACGATGGGGAGGTTACTGTGGCAGCAAGACTTTGCCTCCTACCTTGACCAATAGACTGGCACCAGGCATACAGGCCCTTCCAGCAAGGTGGCGTAACACCGTCGTATTGAACGGAGATTACGCTGAAAAATAGGGTATTGTAACCAAACGAAAGGGGAATAATATGGTTTATTGGAATCCTGAATAAAACAAACCCGTTTTCAGAAAAAGTGTTGCATTACCCATGAACGCCGAACGCCCCTCTTATATATGAGGGTATTTTTGTTCTGTCTTTGCAAACTACAAAAATGCGTGAATTTTTTGACCAGACGCGTTTCGATTTATTGAGGTCAAGTATCATTAGTGGTCTGTAATTAAATTATTTACATTTTGAGTTTCTTTTAGATCGAAAAACAGTTCGTTAAGAATATGTTGATTTGTACTTACGGTGGCTTTCCCTTGATTTCTGTCTTACATCGGGAAATGCCGTCTGCTAGCACATCGTTGCTTTTCTGCGTTAGACGCTGATAATTTTAGTCTAATTTTTAGTTGTTCTGAAGCACTATGCATTTCTTATGTTTTTCAAAACACACTTTTATGCACACCACTGTATTCTGTTTGTTTTCGTACATCTACGTATGTGTTGCGATTTGTGTTTTGTAGTGTTGGCAACATAACCTTTACACTACTTTGTCTTTGACCTACAACCTTTTTTATTTATATATGAAGATTCTCACCGGCCATTTGACCATCTTCTTTTGTGCGGATGCACTAACAGTGCCCGAACTCTTACGAGAATCGGCGGTAAAGCCGCGATGATGGGCAGTGGCACTATGAATATAGCGCGGGACAATAAGCTGCGAATGTGGGTCTCAGTGGAGGCGTGCCAGAGTTAAGTCCCTGCAGTCGCACTATTCTCTGAGTCCTCGGTGGCTCAGATGGGTAGCCGCACGGTAGCTGTGCGTGTTCGGTCTGAGTGCTGCTCGCCCTCTGTAAAGAAAAAAAAACCTGCGTAAAGGAGTCAACGATCAACTTGAACGGAAGTCTTGTGACGTCCACCCAGACCAAACGCAACGAACAATACCGAACAAAATAAAAAAAAAAGATGGATAGGGCGTCTGCCATGCGAGCAGGAGACCCCAGGTTCGAGTCCAGGTCGGGACTAACATTTTCAACTGTCCCCGTTCACTTATATCAACACTTGTATACAGCTAGGGGTATTCATTTCATTGTAATTTATTTATTTATTACTGTATGGATAAAATTCTATTTAATTATGTTTCTGTGTATGTAAATACTGTATAAGAGTAGGGATGGTGTAGTGAGGGAGGAATTTTTTTTTCAGTGTAGGGGAGGGATAAACCATGATGAATGGACACAAGTGTATAGCAGTATGATGGAGTGTGAGTCACAGAAAAAAGTGTGGGACTAGAAGTGAAATGAAATTGTGAGTTGGAGGGGGTGAAGGATGGAAAAGGGCCCTCTCTTTTCCATGTAATTTCATCAATTATTTTATGTAGAGTCTGGTTTCCAATATTTATTTCGTCACCGAGAAACTGTTTGTATGTTGAAAGGGATGAGGTGTCTGTCTTTACTGATTTTTATGATATTCATATCTGTTTCAAGATTGCTTGGTCTTTGGTGTTATTGTTTTAGATGATCTGCAAATGATGAGTCGTTTGTACCGTATTTAAATGGTGTGCATAAAAGTGTGTTGTGAAGAACATAAAAAATGCCTAGTGCTACAGAACAATTGAAAATTAGACCAAAATTATCAGTGTCTAACGCAGAAAAGCAACGATGTGGTAGCAGACGGCATTTCCAAAAGTAAGCGAGAAATGAAGGGAAAATAATCGTAAGTACATATCAATATCTCTTCGATCTAAAAGGAAATTAAAATGAAAATAATTTAATTGCCGACCACTAATGATGCTTTACCTGAATAAAGCGAAATGCGTATGATGAAAAAAAATTACATATTTTTGTTGTTGCAAAGGCAGATCAAAAATACCCTCCATAATTATAAAGCAACTACGGGCGCTATGGCCACACAAATGAAGAATATATATATATATATATATATATATATATATATATATATATATATATATAGGGTGTTTCAGAAGTGATGGTCAATATTCAGGATTCAGGGATGTGACAGGAATGATCATTCGAAACAAAAAAGTCAAATAAACATGGGCTGTAAAACGCATCCCTTAAGAGCTATGAGCAAGTTTTGATCTCTGGTACTGCGAAACAAATCTCTTCTACTGTAAGCTCTTTGCTTTCCATATTTTGAGAAAGTGGTAATATGGACTAAAACAAGGAAAAAAGGTACAGTAAACATCTGCTCTAAAAAGCGTACCTTAAGAGCTATGAGGTTCATCTTCGCTACTTTGAAACACAAATCTCCTAACGAACAAGTGAACATAAATTTTAAGGTACGCATTTTAGAGAACATGTTCACTGGACTTTTTTTCTTATTTTGATCCACTTCCCAGAATATGGAAAACAAAGAGCTTGCAATAGAAGAGATTTGTTCCACAATTTCGAAGATCAATAACTGCTCATAGCTCTTAAGGTATGGGACTTAGACCTCATGTTTCCTTGACTTTTTTGTTTCGAATGGCTATTTCTGTCTGAATATTGACCATCCGTCCTGAAGCATCATATATACAACCTTAGGTGGAAGCACAAACGGCCAAAGACACTGTTAGCCAGGGCATAGCCACCAGTGGTAAACTAACATACATTAACAAGCGATAAACGTCGGCAAGCCCCTCCATATCAGCAACACTCACTGGTAATTAGCAGCTGCTATTAGGGCCGACCAACAGGCCACAGCAGCGACACCGACGAAATCGCCCACTGACGCACAAGCAATTCACCAACATCACCCTAAAATGTGCATCCCATATATGACCTATCGGACACAAAAACGATAATAAACCTAGCTGTTGCAGGTCGCTGACGCTGAACGAGAACTCAACTCCGGCACTCAGCGGCAGCCGCCGAGCAACACCACCGCACAACGTCAAATGTACCGACATGCATGATACCCACTACTAACAAAACCTACCCTACCGCAGGCAGCAAGACATCCGATACTGCCTGCTCTTACCACCCGACCTAACTATCGCACAGACTTTCTTCCCTTGGCTCTGGCCTTGGGACTTGTTTTTCCTCTGCCCTTCGTTCGACTTCGACCCTATCTAGCTCCAGATGAGCGCTTATTATTGGTTAACCTTAACCAGACGTACGCAAACATCGCAGTACCCACATCTTGCGACACCTCACTTCAGTGAAAACTTAACTCTTATGCAGAGATGGCAGTAGACCTTTTGAGTTGGCCATCATGCAGGTGTGGGCGTGGAGGGGATCGACCTCATTTTTTTTAAATAAATTTGTTTGTCTCTTTAAGTTACGAAGTAATAGGTGACGGAAATATAGGAAACGTTACACTGTATGCGGTGCTATGAACATAGTTTATTGTGTTATTATCCAAAGAGTTACAGCAAAAAGATACAATTTTTTAAATGTAACAATAGTTGTTTCTTTCATGCACTGGAATCGGGAACACCAGCTGTGTATACATCTATTTAAATTACATCCCTATCGCGTTTAGTTTGGGAGCTACAAACCTTCAATGTTTCATGGGCAGATACCACACGCTGCGCATAACGCAATGCGCATGCTAAATGTGGTGCGGCCGAGATGTAACGTCGCCGGTGTCACGGGGCGAGAAGCTCCTCGATGCCCTGTTAGACTGCAGACTGTCGCCGCACACGGCCGCATATCTGACAGTTCGAGCCACAAAAACGAACGGGGCTCAATATAGTACAGTTACTGACATCCGATGAAGATGGCATACACGAACAACGAGTACTTTGGCATGTTGCTGATGCTCGGCGAGTGCCGACACGATGCCACTGAAGCAGCCATTGCATATGCGATGAGATATCCTAGGCGAAGAGCTCCGGCAACCATTACGTTCTTACGTGCCGAACAACGACTTCGGGAAACTGGCAGCTTGGTAATGCGCCGCAGTAACAGACGAAGAACTGCAAGAAGTGAGGAGATGGAGGTGTTTGTTTTAGCTGCAGTACTCCACTATCCCCATTTCTGCTTACGAGCTGTTGCTGCAGTCAGTGGTGTCAGCCTCCCATCTGTGTGGCCTATAGTACACGGCCACAGGTTTCACCCATATCGCCTGTCACTGACCTAGGAGCTGCATGGGAACGAGAGTTACATTCTGTGATTGGGCCATTTCCACGGAAAAAGTAGGGACCTACAATACAGTTAGCAATGATACCACACCACACATTGACACTCCACTGTCGTTGATGAGCAGCTGGGCGAAGCCAGTGGGTATTTTGCACGGCTTAGTAGTGCAGATTCACATTACCATGATTTGTAAATGAAACCTTATTCGTATTGCTTAGGAATACTGGATTACCTTGCAACTGCTGAAGTACAAAACGACAGAATGCAATTCGGGATTAAAAGTCAATCCTGTACCGTTCTTGGTGCAGTGAGATATGAAACCGATGAAACCGATGCCGATGCAACATTCTGGCTCTGAGCAGTATGGGACTTAACATCTATGGTCATCAGTCCCCTAGAACTTAGAGCTAATTAAACCTAACTAACCTAAGGACATCACACAACACCCAGCCATCAAGAGGCAGAGAAAATCCCTGACCCCGCCGGGAATCGAACCCGGGAACCCGGGCGTGGGAAGCGAGAACGGGAACGCAACATTCTGCAAATGGTTCAAATGGCTCTGAGCAGTATGGGACTCAACTGCTGTGGTCATCAGTCCCCTAGAACTTAGAACTACTTAAACCTAACTAACCTAAGGACACCAAACACATCCATGCCCGAGGCAAGATTCGAACCTGCGACCGTAGCAGTCGCACGGTTCCGGACTGCGCGCCTAGAACCGCGAGACCACCGCGGCCGGCGCAACATTCTGCACACACTATATTCACCTGAGGATTGTTTGGTGCAGCAGCCAGAACAGCAGTTTCGTTTCCATTGCCAGTCGCCGGCTTTGTACGTCTACATTTTGTAGGAGCTCAGCTTCCTGTTCCAATGAGTGTCTTGCAGATGCTGACAGTGGTTCGACGTGACGGACACCGCCGATCTGGGTAGCGTTCAGTACACAGTGTCACAGTTGCGGTTACATTTCTGTGACATTCACCATAAATTAAAATAATATCTAGTTTTTCTTCATTACTGGAGGGCGGCACATCGACTAGATGACGGTGAATGTAACAAGCCAGAAGAAAATAGGCTTTAATGTGGCAACGTACGTGAATTACGTTACAGTATGAGAGCAGTTCAGCAGCCCGCAATAGGAGACACTTGTACACTGAAGGTAGAGCGTGCCGTGGTGAAATTGGTATGTTTACGGCAGGATACGGCGCCAGTGCAGGCAACCCCTGCTCTGAGCAAGTGCTACATGCGATACATTACATCAGAAACTGTGACGCCGTTTTTATCCTTTACAAGCCGCATATTTCAGAACTTATGAGGTTTAGAAACGTGAAACGAAGTGTGTTACCACTAATTGTACCTCTAGTTGTCATTTCGCAACAATAAATCTTATGTGCAAGACCTCCATCATTCTGATACCGCATTATTTGACACATTATAAGAGGTTGACCGGTTCAAGTAAGATGCAGCTCAAGAAGGGGCTAAACTATACCCCTTTATGAGCACAATCAGTGAAATATGGGCCGATGATGTGTTGTCTTACAATACCACACCATACATTTACACTCCACTGACGCAGTACGTCAATCACATTACGATTACCGGCAGCGTGAGGTGCACGCTTGAGTCTTAGGACGCGTGCTTCATTTATTTCAAGCGTCAACTAGGCCTCGCAATTTCTCAGTATGTAACTGACGTATTGCGATGCAACCAACGCCATTATTTTTGTGATTTTTCATGTTATTGATTGCATACGAAATAAAAGGGGATGTCCCTTTAAAAATGCACAAGTTTGCCTTGAAAATAGTATTTGTTAACGTTTTAAAATTTCGCATAGTATTTGGTTTCCTACCCTCCAGCCGCACGTTCATGCTGGTGAAAACCGTTTTTGAATATCAATTGTTGTTCCAGGGATATTTGAGGTAGCAGAGCTAGGTTCAAAATGGTTCAAATGGCTCTAAGCACAATGGGACTTCACGTCTGAGGTCGTCAGTCCCTTAGACTCAGAACTACTTAAACCTAACTAACCTAAGGACATCACACGCATCCATGCCCGAGGCACGATTCGAACCTGCGACCGTAGCAGCAGCGCGGTTCCGGACTGAAGCCCCTATAACCGCTCAGCCACAGCGGCCGGCGTAGAATTAAAGTATGTCCCATTTATCTTGACCGCCCTAAATAACTGTTTGTCCAGATGCAAATTACAAAACGTTTCACGTAAATGTTATTTAGTCGTCAGGGGGATATCAATCAGCATGATTCCCTTCCTTGTAGGTTTCTTTTTTACAAAGATATAAACAACGGTGTGACTTTTTTAAAAGGCACCCTGTATTTTTTATTCGATAATTCATTTCCACTGCTAAAGACCTGTTCAAAAATGTATCACAGTGACCATTCACTGAAACACAACGTTGATAATTGCATAACACAACATCGACGTTGACTCTCTGAGCGCTTAGTGCAGGTACTCGGGGTAATGGAACGCATCCAAGTGCTGACATTGACAGAGGACAAATGTAGACATAAGTAGAATTCACACCCGTCATTCCGTCAACCATCGTCAGTTGAAGAGTTTTTGAGTAGAATGTACAACAACGAAGAGAAGGTAGAAATGCTACTCATCTATAGGTCATTTAAGTTAGCAGAACAGGAACTGCAATGATGTTCTTTTATGTACGGGCTACATTCAGTACAGTAGTTTAGTCCTTTTAAATGCTGTTGTGTAGAGTAGGCATACAATAAATGGTGTCCTTGTAATGACATAAAGTGCAGAGAAAATGAAATTTTAAATGTAAGAATGAACTGTAGAGAGACTACACATGACAGTAAGACATGGTTTCTACGGCCCGGGACAACCGGGAGATCGGGGGAAAAACCTGCGAATTTTTTTAGTTATTTTTGTTCTCAGTTAAATATTTGTAATTTTGAATGGTAAGAAGCAACACTCTAACAAAGGATATTACTGTTTCCTGCTACTGCAGAATAATACTGCAGAAATAAAACATGAACGAGAGAAAAAACGAATATAAATCTTAAATTGCAAAGGAAATGCGCCATGTAAAACAACAAAACACAGCGCTCAACAAGCGTCTGCCAACAGCAAAATGTGTCCAAGGCTTCGTAACAACAAATTGCCTCCGATGAGCATGAAGTCACAACTGTTAACTATAGATTTGTTTTAGCAGTTACGAGTGGGATCATGCGCAGTTGAGTAGTATTTCTTCCGCTTCTGGCTACAGATGTGTCTGTCAGTGGAATCTTCGTCACATCTAGAAATAAACTTTCCTACTGACAAAAGGGGCTATAAGAGCTGAGCAGAGTCTAGCCGAATGAAAGAACGCCAACCACGGTCTGATTATGAGGTTGATTGGGTTTGCGAATGATGAGCGCTGTTATGATTACCAGCGAAATCCATAGATTCAGACTACCAGAGTGCGAATAAACGATTAACAGGAATAACAGGTAAGAAACATTACGTATTATCTTCACGGTGTATCCTAGAAAATGAAATGTTGACAGAAAATTTTTGTCCAGATCGCTATACTATTAAGGGCCAGTTGTACAGCCTCCGGCTAGCAGCCACTTTAAGGTCTATTCTGGAAGTAGCGTGAAAAATGCGGTGTACGAACATGTAACAATGCCCAAGTGGAGAATAATCGAGGGATAACTAAACTGGTGATTCTGGCAAAGTTAGTGAAGTTAACAGGCAAATAAGCTTTGACACTGGCAGGAATAAATACAGAATTAGTGATGACAAGACTGTTGTTAGAATGAGGAAGGAGAAGAAACGGAGACATCACTTAAATTATGGAAGAATATGACGATTCCAAATTTATATAAAAATGTCGCACTACTACTTTTCGATCCCATGCTTGCGAAACTGGAGCGTATGAGTGAAGCGTAAAACTATTTCATAAAGTAAAGCTTTTTGCTTGCAGTAGGCCTAATAGGCATTTGATATTGGTACTTTGTGAATTATTTTCTGCCGTGTTATAAAAATGACCATTTGTACCAAAACAGTATAGTTTATTTGGCTTGTGTTACAATTGCTGCAGTATTAGAAAGGCCTATTTTGTTTTATCTAGCAGACAGTGACAAAATACACGTAACCAGCTCGAGAAACTACACCAGTATGGGTCCTATTTGCATTAACAGCTTTTTCAGTATTAGACAACGACATTTCGAGTTTTCATGTAGAAAAAGTTTGACGAACTTTGATGAGGTAACAGATTCTTTCACAGAAAGGAAAGCACGCCATGTAAAGCTGTAGCAAGATTAGAGAGGAAAGAAATTCTAGGAGCTAAGGATTGAAGAAATGTCTACTGTCTTGCTTGTCTCTTGTCTTTACTGGTTTTATGTATCCCATACTTAATTTTATGTCGCACAAAGCAGCAAGTTGTTAGTTAATAGGGAATAAAGAGTGCAAATTTTTTGAAGAGTTTTTTCTTAAAAAAAAGGGCAGGATGTCAAACCGGCCGACTGGAAGGAGGAGAGGCACTATATGACATTTTAATTTCCATTGTCCTGAATATAGTTTGATGGCATCCATTACAAAATATATACGTTTAATTCCACAGACCGAAATACAGTGACGTGCGATAGAAGAATGCTGTGTGAAGAGGTGTGGCACTGCACTTTGGCACACTTACATCAATTAACATATCTTACAATTCCTCGGACACATTATGTTTTATGTATCAGACTCTTCAGAAAGATGTGCGCTACAAAATGAACATAATTTTGAAAATTCAATTTTTTTTAAATTTTTGACGTCCTATATCAAACGCTCGAGGGACGCCACTATCTACTGTTGCCCTGGTTCGGAAATATCGTAGATGCGGGGTTGATGCCCAGAGCAGTCTGAGTTATAATAAGGAAGCGGGTAGTCTCAAAAATGTGTGTGAAATCTTATGGGACTTAATTGCTAAGGTCTTCATTCCCTACGCTTACACACTACTTAACCTAAAGTATCCTAAGGACAAACATACACACACCCATGCCCGTGGGAGAACTCGAACCTCCGCCGGGATCAGCCGCACAGTCCATCGCTGTAGCGCCTGAGACCACTCGGCTAATCCCGCGCGGCGCGGGTGGTCTCCATGTGATCCGTGTTTACATTAAGTGGTTTTGCTGCTTCCTCTTTGCCTACTGCACCCACGTCAAATGAAAACAAAATTGATTTCTTTGGCGGGAGCTATCCTGTGAATTAAAATACATTCATATAATTACGAAAGGCTAAAATACGTTATTAGTTTCAGATTTTATTTTATTTCCACATTTCTGACAGTCAAGCATTAATTTCCACGCCGAACAATGAAGTTATTTTTATTAGTTTGCTGAAGAAATTTTCTTTTATTAATCTTTTCCACTGAGGCAGTCAATATATTTGAAACGAAGTGTTTAATTCCACACTATTGGCTAGTTTCAATTGTTCGGTACATTTCAAGTGAACGTTTTCATCTTCTAGCACGTATGGCATTATGCCATAACAAAGAACCAAACATGTGATAACAAGGCACTGGTACTCAAAGAAATTTGCATCCCGAAAACCACATTGAAAAGCCTAATATCAGGTCGAGGCCTACTTCACTGGGAATTTGGGACTCATTTAAAAATCAACTCTTTGATGACGAGCCATTTAGAAGAATTTAGAGCCCAGAAGAGCACGCATTTATGCCGTTATTAAAAAATTTACTGGCACATTTGTGTTATATATCTTAAAATGTAATACGAGCATGAAAGACCAACATTATATGTGAAAGCTTAACTTCTCTTGCAGAGTATTGGCTTTAGAGACCAAATTATATGTGAAAGCTTTTCTTTTCTTGTAGCAACATTATATATATTTATTTAAACCATTAACTTTTCCTGTTCGTGTGTTCGCGCTACTTAACAGTGATGTTGCTATTGGCTGACTACCACCACGTGTCCGAAGCTCGGAATATCCGCTGCCATCGACTGGTGAGATCACGTGACATGAGCTATGGCTGGCTTACAAACGCGCTTCGCAACCTCGATTTCAATGCTTCGGAAAGTAACATGTGGTGTTTGATGGCATTCGAATTTATACTTTCGTAATACGAAAATATGCATTGCAAATGATATTTTCTTACTCTGAGTTTCGTTTTCTAAACCACCGGGAAATTCTACGCCCGCGTATAAAACCATAATCATTTAAAGGATTGATAAGTTATACAGTTCCGAGTGAAAATATACTGTCAGTTAACAGGAAAAACTATGTTTCCACCCGGGAGAAAGTGTATTTTTAACCGGGAAATCCGGGAGAAAACCGGGAATTTTTTTTCCTTGTCCGCGTATACACCCTGTAAGAGTAATTATACACATGACGTAAATAAGAGTGCTATGATCAGAGAGCAGAAAATTGTTTAGTATCGCCTTATAAAAATATGAGTGCCTTTATGTTTATACGTTCTACAACGGTGTCATAGTTCGTAAATATTCTACTTGTGCTATTGTCGACATGCACCGACTTCTAACACCACATCGAGCTGCCAAATCTATTCTAATAGAAAGGGAGTGATATCTATTTTTTAAAAATTCATATGGATCAAATTCAGCCGTAAATCGCGTTAGACGCACAGTGGAGACGGGAGCATCGAGCGTCTCCGCAAGTAACGCACGCTTTACTCAATGAGCGAGACCGCCGCCCCATTCGGCGAAACCCTCGCGAGCCGATCTGAAACTCGCCGGCATAAATCCCGCCAGATCCTGCCGCTATCCGAATAAATTCGGACGCGAGTGAGCAGATTGAAAATAAGCGCCCCGCGGAGCCGGCGCTCTGTATGCAAACGAGCCACGGTTACGGCCCTGCAGAGTCGCAAGTTAGGCCCGCCAGGAGCGTCTGGGCGCCAGGCACCTCACACGCGCAGATTAAACCGCGCTGAGAAAATGCTTTCGTAAACTTCAGCTTCTTACGAGGCGCACTGCAGTCCGTAGTCGCGCCGTGCTCCTAGCCGTAGATTCGCAGCTTCTCCCTTGTTTTTACTGCCGCTGCTGCAGTAAAACAGAAGTCAAGTGGTCCCGCTTTCTTCTTCGGCAGCTCCACGTATGGAAATCCTTGTACTCACGCGGGAGCTGGCCAGGTACTAGGTAAGGAAGGGTCATATTGACGATAAAAATTATATGTTCTTGGTCATTGGTTTGAAAATAAAATACATGATTACGGACTGTTGTGATGGCAGTCAGCGAGTGCTCCAATGCAAACTTGTTCAAGATGCGGCTAAGAGGGCACGTGTGCCCACGCTAGCTCGCCGCCTGGGATCATTATAACAGTCAAGGCCACGTGTTCATTTGGGCACACCATGTTTTTCGCACCTACAACTCTGCATTGGCTGCTCGCATATATCGAGAGCCAGAAATATACACGGAGAAATAAGCCTACGTTTACAGAGACGTATTACAATATATTTCTGGTTCTCCATACATACCAAGGCAATTACGATCTTTTCCGTGCTAGGCATGTCCAAGGCAGTCGTGTACTTACTTATTCCGTTCATTGGAACATTTTCTTATTATATTCTCGGTCGTGGAAATCTTTTTCCTCACGAAAACGAATAAATAGTGAGCGACATATATTATGTCAACTCCTTCCATTGTCACAAAATTTACAGTTTCTTTTCGATGTTGGGAGATTTGCTGGGCCACAAGTGGCTTGCACATCAGCGCCTCCAAGAGATAACTGGTGTGATGCCTAAGACGCGTGGATAGAGAGTTTCGGGATTAAATCTTCGTTACGAGTGACGATTAATTGCGAGTAATACCTCGGGGCTCAGCTAGTTTAATTGATAAATGGCTTTTTTAAGGGTATCCTCGCTGCCAGCTATAAGAAATCGCTCATCAGCGCTCACACTCTACTCTGCTGAAACAGTTACTACACAATTCTAAAGGTACTAATTATAAGCTTGTTCACACTGTGTAGTAAACCACAAAACAGACAAAGGTCTCTATCGGAAATCTAAACGCAGACTGTAATTACTGTAAAGGGGCCAGACAAGGGTCTGAAGTATGCCAAGCTGACCAGAGTGGCCGAGCGGTTCTAGGCGCTACTGTCTGGAAACGCGCGACCGCTACGGTCGCAGGTTCGAATCCTGCCTCGGGCATGGATGTGTGTGTTGTCCTTAGGTGAGTTAGGTTTAAGTAGTTCTAAGTTGTAGGGGACTTACGACGTCAGCAGGTGAGTCCCATAGTGCTCAGAGCGATTTTGTATTCATGAATGTACCGACTTCGGCCATACTTTTGTTATCTTCAGAATCTGGAATGGGAAAATGAGATAAAGTCTACATAACACCTTAACATCCTAAAATTTCTAGGCGCTTCGGTCTGGAACCGCTCGACCGCTACGGTTGCAGGTTCGAATCCTGCCTCGGCCATGGGTGTGTGTGTGATGTTCTTAGGTTACTTATGTTTAAGTAGTTCTGAGTCTAGTGACTGATGACCTCAGCTGTTAAGTCCCATAGTGCTCGGAGACATTTTGAACCTAAAATTTCTACCTGCTAGTAGCGGAAAGTAAAAATCTAAATACACACAATCACCGTGGCATATACCTATTAAACAGTGCACAAAACCAGGGTATTATGGACAGAAACCAAGTAGTGCCCTGACTTCCATGTGGATGTTATCTATATGTCAGACTACAATCTGTCAAACTTATAGTAAAAAAAAAAAAAAAAAAAAATTAGGACTTTCCAGAAAGTCTTGCATTAATGAATGATTCTTTTAAATCTAAAAAATAGTTAAAAAAATTTTACTGCAGCATATGAGCTATAACAACCAGTCATCAGTTACGTATAAAGAGTAAATCGCAGTTCGTGTGGTATACGTAGACTCCATTTGACTACGTTGTGTGCCCGCAACTGCCTCACACTCTCAAACACGTAGCTATGTATTGTTTAACGATAACAGTGACTCTGCATGTAGTATGTATGCATTAGTAGTCTTGTGCTGAACTTTTGTGGAACTACATGCGCCGACCAGTGTGGCCGAGCGGTTCTAGGCGCTTCAGTCTGCAACCGCGCGACCGCTACGGTCGTAGGTTCGAATCCTGCCTCGGGCATGGATATGTGGGCTGGTATATGGGCTGTGACCTTTCCACTTGTACCTCTTTACACATAATTGCAGGTTTCAGTAGAAAGGCCCGTGCGCGTTCACAACAGATAATTGTTATGGATCTGGTGGCACAGGGACGGTATGGTGCACTACGACTTACTTCTCCGAGGTGTTCCCATCATTCATCACATTTATTTTAAACATCTGAGACGTCTTGCAGACGCAGTCCAAGAAGGACAACCAGGAAGTAATGTTACTCCACGATAAAGGCCTGCCGCATTCCGACAGACTGATAAAGAACAGGATCTGGGTTGGGAAATCATTCCACACCCTCTTTATTCACCTGATCTTTCGCCCTCACATTTTCACCTTTTCCACTCCCTCTTCAGGGAATTTCCTTTCCCCATGGAAATGTGCTGCATACATGGCTCGACGAGTTCTTAGCTTTTTTTTTTTTTAAAAAAAGAAGAAAAAGAAAAGAAACGTGATTTCCATGAGCGTAGTGTCGACAAGCTACCCAATGTCGTACCTTGTACACCATCTAAAGGTCCATCCTCAATGAATAGCTAACGTGAACAAGTGTACTGCTCTGTATTTTATTGTATATTGTGTTTTTTATGATGCAAACATCATCTGTAGTGCTACATATATGAACATGGCAATGAATACAATGTACTTCTTCATTTTAGATGTTTTTTTAAATGATACGTTACATTTGATCAAAATGAACATGTTTTATAACAAAAATTTTTGATGACCTGAAGATAACAGCAAAGTCTGTCTAAAACAGTTGTTTATAAATGAAGGAATATTTATGCAGTCCGGCTTTAGAAAGTTTTTACCAAGCAAAAAGATCTCTCTTTCTAATTTCTCAGCATGAGATTTGTGCAGAATCGTCGTATTGATGAAATACAGAGACAGATGCGTTAAGAATGATTTTTAGAGTAACTGTAATGCAATACGAATCTCCAGCCGACGGATAGGTATTCATGTAAAGCTTTTAGTTCTTCATGTGTACTTTCGAGTGAGAATTAATGTGATCTAACAGTGCCTTCATTATCTATTTTCTGCAGTGAATACTTTTTTCCCGATTACAACAATTCCTTGAGCAGTATCACGTAACTGAATGCACACATACTCATTGTACAGGCCTAGTAACATTTCACATATTTTAACCCTGAGATTATATGAAGTATATTGCTTACTACTTTTTCTATAAAAGTTGTGTCCACATTAAATATCGAAACTAAGTTTCCTTTGTAGAAACGTATGCGCATAGCAGGATTGAAATATATCTTAACAATTGTTATTTATGGATGTGGCTCCAAGTATCTTTTATCTAGAGTTATTACAAGGTAGAATTTATATCTTCTAATATTATTATTAAAAATATTTGCATTAATTGGTGCGTTGCTCTCATTTTACGATATTCTGCAGTGGTATTTTGTTCATACTCTAGTATAGTGTGTCGGTAGCCCATGGCCATGTTACCAACACAAGCTGATGATATGCCACACCACAATTGATAAGCAGTAGGTTATCAGTCCGAATTCTGCCCGAGATAACCAGCTCATCACATTCGGTGTCAGATGTGTAGTGATGTAACTGTGTAGTCGTCAGGTGTCACAAAAATGGCGGCAACTCTCTTGCAGACAATGGGAGTAAAATAAAATGGCGGGATCCTCATTCTCCTTATCATCTTTTATAAGTAGTTCAACTATGCTTAGACCACATCATTCGAGGTCTGAGCACCATGGGAGGTAGGTACAGGTTTGTTATAAACAAAAGTAAATTAGTCACAATAATTTTCTCTGTTGAACTGCATGAGATTAGTCAATTGTTCCATGTATTGAAATAGTGTGGAAATAATAACACTGATATAAAAAATGACTTCAGTTTGTTGACAATGGTTCTTATTTTTAACAATTTCTTTTTTATTTACAACAGTGTTTTTGTTATACGAAGCATTTTCACATATATAGTAATTTGCAAAGGTAATTTTTTACAATTATTTTTATTGATGTCTTAGCACAGCCACTCTATTTTCTTACCCATATATGCAATCTTTTTAGTTGCAAAGACATTTTCTTCTTATGACTGTCAGCTACATTTATTTACACTAATGCTGGAAGAACTTAAATATTAGACTTCCCATTTTCTTTCTGTATTCACATTCGTACAGCATTTACATTTTGTTTCTGATTGGTTTTCATTATCGTTTAGTATTTACGTCTTTCCTTTCTGATTATTCTGTTCATATCTTGTATTTACATTTCAATTAATGGTTTCTGTTCTGTTCTGTTTACCATATATACCTCAGCAGGTGAAGATCCCACCCTCAACCCCCTCCCCCCCCCCCCCCCCCCACCCAATACACAAAGGTATACACAATCTTTTATACGTGCACATAGTATGCAGACATTATATGTGCACACAAAGTAATTCCTACTCTCTCATAAAAAACTACGACACATAGCTCATCAAACTATTCCACGCACACTCACACATCCGTTACTTACAAGTAAATACACATTCACACACGCAATTACTCCAGCAAACAGTGAGAGTACAGGACGATCCCAATCCTATCCCCAAAGATGAACCATTTCTCGTCATGGCATGACAGCCCTACTTTCAGTTGCAGCGGAGTATGTACATATTGGCCTCTCAATACGAAGGTTATCTGGCGTCTCATGTGTGGATGTGCACCAACGGCTTCTAGAAGGCGTCAGAGCCTTACAGGTGTATGATGAATACCCTTAGCCCGCCTCTAGGTGGCACCTGCATTTATACATTAGGTCAGTATCTTAGATCTGAGCCCCACAAACTCCGCAATCTGCAATCCATTTGTTTCGCCTTTCAACAAGATGATAGTCTTTCCGTTTTAAAGTGTTATTCCAAAACGATTATGGTCGCGTATCCAGATGTGTAGAATTCTTTGTGATTACTTCATATGGAACGCAGCCTTTCACTCAGCAGATAAAATTATGTGTATACATATAAAGTAACTTGGGAGCGGTGGTCTTCAGCTTAGCAAAGTCGCAGTCAAAGTGATACACGTGAAGCTTAGAGAGGTCCAGAACACAACCATACAGACAGGTTCTGAGAGGGGCACTCGAATCTTGGCCACCTCCACAGTGACTAATCCTTCATTGAAGATGGTAATCCATTTGAAATTTGATCTGGTGACGTAATCTCTTGCTCCATAACGCCAATCTCGCCAGTCGTCTAATTGAGCCTCGTGGCGTTCTGTCCACGGTTTTTCCAAAAACTGAATTATTCATTAATTTGTAACAGCCGTTTTGGGAAACACATATCGTAAGAGGTGACAACTTGTATCCCCAACCTGAGAAACTGCTGCAAGTTTCTGCAGTGAATATATAACGTAGTTTGTTCACTGGTGTTGCCAATAGGGTCTGGATGGCATCTTTTTGTGGGAATGAACTCTCTGGACGTAAAACCAAGTCGCTGTGCTCATCGTGCAAATATTCCGGCTCTACCTCCAAGACGTATCCCTCAGTTGCCTCCTCAGCCACAAGGTGGACCATTTCCTTCAAAGTACGATTTCTTCGTTGGGAATTCATTGGAAACATTCATATGATAGACTTTGTTGCATGGCTAGTGCACAGATGTTGTTTTCATCCAAGTAAAGGATGTAACTTAAATCGTCAGAAGGCCTGTACTCCTCGTCCTCATTCGTGGGTTATTTGCTTCTGCACACCTGACGCTTGCACTGGAAAGCCCGCCATGAGTCGCGCATTTTAGGAGACCGACATGTCAACATTGGTGAAAAGTTCGATGCTGTCACGTGCCTTCCTTAACACTGCGTTCTACGTGGCGAAATAGAAGGCAGGGTCCAGAAAGTATGTGCCCCGGCATATACTCGAGGACTTCTTAAAGATGTCTGTGAGCAGGTCAACTTCACTATTTGTGTATTATTTTACATATTCGCCTAAATTAGTAATAATGGATTCCTGTCAAACACTCGGCGTTTGCTCATACACTGCATCCATTATAGCCTGTTAGTCTACTGGAGAATGTGGTAACATCGGGCGATGTATTTTGGTGGAGTCTCCCCATTGAATCCAATTATTGGTATGAAAAGACTCCCTTCTTCTTCACAAGCTGAAACCTAGCGTTATCGAGTTATGTGGGTCAGCATGTCCTCAGGAAACATCGTTTAAGCATGTTTCTGAAGAGAAACGTGCACTTAACAGAGAGAATCCAGGGAGATGATCGTTATCCATCATGTGCTTCTCTTTGAAAACAAGATGCACTTCTCAAAGGTTTTACGAATGTCACTGGCCTTATCGTCCTTCAACCCAAAATCATCCGAATGTTGAATTAGGAAGTGTGCATCATACCTACTCAAATTGTGGAAATGGGTATGTGCTGCGGGTATGTGTTGATCAAGTTAAATGCATTGTCAGCTGCAAAGTGGAACTTCCGAGTTGTATGAAAATGGTGTCTACGTGGTGTTCCCGCATCCTTATCCAACGGCAGCCCATACTCAACTGCCTGGTTGTGCAATGCATCGTTCTCCTCAAAGTTGATCGTGGGGACGTTGTCGTTATAAATGAGGTCAATATCCCACCCAAGATTTTCGAGCTCAACGAGCAACCATCTCGCAGGATTATCATCAACATAGATTCGAATTTGTTTCGACTGGAGCCATATGTGCACACAACGTGATACGATGATACACGTAGTACGTCCATTTCTGTGAAGGACGTATGGGATGCAGAGGAGTCGCCTTCTCAATGAGTCACAGAAGCAGAGACACATGAAAACCTTGTAAACGACGAAGGGACATTTCTCCTGTTGGTGAACATTCTGCATCGTCAAGATCTTTTTGTCCTCAGCAGGCTTTATTACAAGTACCAGTTTTTGACTCGAGAAATTAATGAGGTGAGTTTCAAGACACTGCTTCGTGATAAATGAACTGAGAAATATACATCAAGAATGTCGTTTATGTTCGTGTTTATTCATTTGGCAGGACATATTTTGGATCTACGCATAGCGTTGCTTTTCGCCATCGAAGATTAGCTATAGGTCTACATGTTCGGGATCTTTATCAGCTAATTCGGAAAAGTGGAGGGGTTTAGCTGCTCTACGCTGTACGTCTTTGTTCTACATAGTGGCTCATCAACTCACATTGTGCAAACCTTCTGCCTCTATAATTTCGGGAAGTCTTGGAGTTTTATGGGGAATGATATGCCGTGGAAATTATAATGCTTGCAGATGTTTTGATTTATTTGTATCCTCAGAATCAAAGCTATAATTTCTATCGCCTGTCTTCTCCAGAGTAAGTGTTGGATAGAGCCTTTCTATCCAATGATGATGGGCCACCAGTAGTATCCATAAGAGTTGAGCCAAGAGCGACCGTTCTTCTGGATCGGCGCAGGAATATTAGCCTATGACAATGGGCCACCTATGGTAGCCAAAAGAATTCTAACCGATACTCCCACTTCTCCAGCACAAGCGCCAGAAGACTTCCCTTTATAGGAGAACGCGGCACTGGTCTTTGACAGTGTTCTAGCACTAGAGGACACTGGAACATCTTGAAGATGATCCCAGCAGAGGGGTCGGAACGTCGATTATTTTAGAAGGAAATATGACGCGGCTTAAGAAACCAGAAGATTTTTATTTTTAGTAACAACGGCCACGAAAGTCTGCAGACTTACATATTAACTGTTATTTTTTGACATTTTAACGGGTTAGTAAGCGATCTGTTGGTTAAGAATTCTACTTCACGATCGCAAAATTGTCTTTATTGTTTATCGATTTTGGCACATTGACGATCCATCCTCAGATCAAGGTAAAATGTTGTTCAGTGTGTGACAATCAGTACACATCATCACACTCTTACAGTGAAGACGCCCTAAAAAGAAAAAACGTAGTTAGTTACGTTAAGTGAAAATGTTTATGACTAATCAAGCTAATGAGCTGACACAGGTAATCAATAAAGGAAATTTGTGATCTCGATATAGGATTTTTGTCCACAAATGAGAAACCTACTGGTTATCAGTTCTGGTGTATCATGTCATAAAGCTTTATTGACAACATAGCTATGAGCCACTGAAATCCTACAACTTTTCTCGGTGTTTGTCAATGCGTTTGGGAAAGGATGCGAGATGAAGCACTAGAAGTAATGCGTCACTCGATGGTTACCTGACTTTTACGGGTACTGGTATCCTACAAACATCGTTAGGCCAGAACCTTTCTGAGTATGTCTATCCCACGTTCCCATGGAGTCAAAAACTGGGCTACTGTCACGTCTGAATGCCCCACAAATATGGACATTTTTCGATTCGACCAACTGGCCAAATGGGGCCCTAAAATGAAGTCTCTTTCCATCTCTATGAAATGCTGAAAACGTGACCTCACACGAGCACACGGCAACTCCGTGTCCGTCATAGTGATCATTCAATATCTGATGTTGTTGACAGCACTTGTATATACTACGACGCCTGGTAACAACAGAAAACACGAATAACAGTAATGCACTCTTGTGACTGTCTACCTATCATGAATAATTGCAATTCATTTCATGTCTACTTTGGTGATCTAATCATTTCTTCTGGGTGCTTAAATTTTTTTTGTTACGCACTGCAATTGTATAGGTATGATACTTTGAAGTAAAAGATTGCTGTCAAAGACTACAACTTTCTTACCAAATACTAAATCCTATAATGTATATCACGGTGAAAAGAGTTAAAGACTGTTCTTACTTTTTTTGTTGAATAGATTTTTGAAGTAACAGAACAAGATAAGACAAAATAATAGCCTGCAGAGCGTTGGCTTCATAAACCAAAGCCACTTGGAACTGTTGGGAAAGGTCTATTCTCTGTCTTTGTACAAATTCCTGACATACCAACAGAAAAGATATTTACCACCCATGACATTGCAGTACCTCCGGCTGCTGGATATCTTTTCAATAAAAATAATTTCGGGTTTTCAAAGTTAGTGCTATTGTTATGGTAACACCTGTCTAATTAAATGATTCATGTTCATGTTGATGTCTATAGTGACATTAGTCGTACAAAATGTTTAATCTAAAAATAGCTATCAAAAATCTGAAATCTGATTTTTAACGAATTATTACAGTGGGGACTGTTTTGTTTTTCGATGTATTATGTATTTTCGTAAATTCATATTTTTCGTTCTTTAGCCTTTTTTTACAATATGGCTCTTTTATTAAAAAGAAAAACTGTATACATTGGGAGTTGACCGCAATTTCCATCTATTTAAAGTAGAGATTGACTTTTACATTTAGTTTTTGACAAACAGATTGCACTTTATACCATACGTTATAATTATATAGAGACAATATTAAGAAAATGTTTGTCACATTATGACTGTGATATTTTGTGATTCGTGTTAACCTGGGAATGGTTCTCTATAAAGAAACGAGTATCCAGTAACAAAAATAAAGAAAAATTGCAATCTTAGGCTAAAATAAATATTTTTCAGTGCCTTTTTGTTGAATATGTGGTGTGTTTGCTTAATTTTGTATCCGATTTTTTTTGTAATTTTGTAGGATGTCCAGATTTCCGTTTTCGTTTTTTACATGTAGTAAACAAATTAAAATGTAATGCTCTTCCTGTCAACGCCCATGATGCATCAGTATTTCCAACCTTATTTTCTCCTGTGTCACGCACCTACGTGACTGCTATCGCCTCGTTGGATTTACAGCACGCTGGTCCTGGCGCACATTAGAGGTTATCGTGTTAGAGTGAAGGATCTCAGCGATGCGTGTTGATGACAATCTCCCTCGACGATTACGTCTGAACCCTCGACGTCCCCTCAGGGATATTCGACGTGGTTGCAGCAGACAATTGCATTTCATATTACGTTACCATGATTGCAGAATCACACGGGAAACTCGATTCCTGTGCGGTAAAATCTCGGATAAGTTGCCCTAGGCATAGGAGGTAAATGTCAAATGACGTCTACAGATCGCTGGCCAAGCCCGAATTGCGTTCAAAGCGAAAAGCACATCTCTTTTCTATTTTTGTTTTCCTGGTGCTTGTATAACGTTTAACAGTGACGTATGCAGCTGCATGAAAGGGATGTCGTCTGTCCGGCATTTGCTTGTCAACGACGCTTGAGATGCGAGTGAATGTCGCTTAGAGTAAATGGTAGAAGCTGTTAACGCCCGTTTAACAGTCCGCCTAAATGCGTCATTGAGAATAAAGATATTCGTTTTACATGTGTGTGACATCTAGTTCACTTTATCAAGCGAAACTCTGGGTTTTATTTGCCAGGAATAGGATCACTGTGCCTAACAGAAACTGTGCACTTAACACTCGTAAGTTCTCACTTTTTATTTTTCCTTACTCAACAATGTTTACAAAGATTGGTATCATTTCCACCAACTTCTAATTTTAAATGAGCACTTCATTAAGCACTACAGGCCAGTAATTATGAGATCATTCTTAAGTGCACAAGGACACGCTATGAAATGAATGTATTAATGATGTAGTGGTTGTTGGAAGCTATTCACAGATGTAGCATTAGTCTACAGGAATAGTGCAACACCACACAACTGTAGCTAAATACAGAAACACCTGCAGGCGATCGACATTTCAAACACAGGTTGCACATCATCTTTTGCGACTGTAATGCAAGCCTTACTTGGGCTATAAGTTTCGCTTTATTTCAAAGCATCTTCAGTGATCACAGTAACAACATAGCTTCTGTTACAAACGTGTTTGTCAACACCGTAAACAGTTCTAATGTTTTACATTACTGCTATTAAATAGAAAAAAGTTCTAATGTGTGTGAAATGTTATGGGACTTAACTGCTAAGGTCATCAGTCCCTAAGCTTACACACTACTTAACCGAAATTATCCTAAAGACAAGCACACACACCCATGCCAGAGAGAGGACTCGAACCTCCGCCGGGACCAGCGGCACAGCCCATGACTGCAGCAACCTAGACCGCTCGGCTAAGCCCGCACTGCTATTAAATAGAATTAAATTAAAATTATTACTCACTCCTTTTTTCTTCACACCTTATTCCGCATTTTCTACACGTAGGTGTGCATTTTTCGAACACTGCACTTCAGTGCCATTGGATGTATTTACTTTTTCATATTGTGTAGGTGTACTTAACAGCTTGTATAGTTTGTGTCGACGTTGTGGGATACGACTGTCGTTTGTTTTGTTTTCTATGGCTATGGAAGCATCTGCTATTAGTCTGTGTGTGCTTATATTTCTTCCAGTAATAAGTGTGTGTGTGTGTGTGTGTGTGGGTGGGTGGGTGGGAGTGTAGCATAGACATATGTCATAACTTATGTGTCTCAAATTATTACTTTCTTAGAGCTACTTTTTCTGGTGAAGAAAACTAGCAACGGTCGGGAGAGTGGTGTGCCGATCATACGCCGCTGCATATCCTCATCCAGTGATGCCTATCTGTTGCGGATGATAGTTTATTTGATAGTTTATTACATTTTCTTTTCTGTGATTGACATTTAATTACTGGCAGTTCAACTTCAACTTCAATAAACATAAAGTATTTCGCATAAATAGGTGAAGAGATACAGTACCGTTCGATTACACAACTTATACCAGATGGGTGGGAACACTGAGGTACTGCAGTAACACACGTAAGAGTAACCACAAAGAGCGATCTATAGTGAAAATGAGTGCATAAAGGAAACAGTGCGAAAAGCAGCTCTCAAATAAGTCTCGTAAATCGACAAGAACCAGAAACTTAAAAAGATTAGAGCCGATATCGAGGCTTAGCTAGAACATTCTTCTTACGAGCTGTTCGCGAATAGAACAGGGAAGAAAAAGGTCAGAGGTACCGGGAGTACGCCTCCGCACACCATAAGGTGCATAGTGGAGTACAAATTACGACGTACTAACTCTCCCTCTCCTTACACTTTCGTTCTGTAACAGAAATAAGTCGGTGACCGTCGTTTAAGGTCTGTTGCATTCGTATGTATCAAGAGTAATGACCACTGTAATATTTCTAGCTTATTCAGCCATCAAATTAGGCTCGAAGAAGCTATTTCCAGGGCAGTGAAGATGCAAGAAGCATAGAGATGACGCAATGTGGAATGAGGTACCGGTGACAGATGTTAGATTGGGTACCATTCCCGTGAGAAAGACCGCCTGCATGAGGCTGCTGCTCTGTGATTGGCTGTTGTGTTCGGCGGTAGGGCGCCAAAACGTTAAACTTCAGATGCTATTATTAATTAAACCAGTCATCCAAATTACTTCATTTTTTAAATAAACATCTCTCAACAGGCAGCTATCAATCAGTCATTTCAAAATTATGAAAATCAAAGTATTACTAAAACAAAAGACTGACGATATTACTGCCGATGCACTTCAGTGGCGTTCGGGTCACGCCTTGGTGGCTTGACGCGCGAAGTGTCTCGGGCAGTCCGGCTCTCCAGTTCTGACCGTTCCAGCAGACAGAGATGTTGCCTGTTACAGCAGTATTTGTTTCATGCAATTTAATGATCATGAAGAGAGCAGGTTAGTGAAGTGTACAAGAACTTATGTATTCCACACAGGGCAGTGGAAACATCTAGGCGCCTCACGTGTACTGCATGCACAGTACAAATGTGCTCAGTGACACATCATCTGAAGTAATGCAGAGGAGGTAAAGAAGGATGAAAGTATTAACACTTATTCCTTTTTCTTGCCGTATATGGCATTCCTGGTGGGGAAATCTTCGATGCTTTGGAGATATGAGGCTTGATTATTAGCGGGGACTGAGAACTGAGAAAAATACTTGGAAAAATTCATAACACCTAAAGTGGCTGTTCTGCTACGACATGACAATTGAAATTTGTAGGAATTGTATCAAATGATTTTTTAACTGCGTTTGAACTCTTTTGAGCTTTAGTTGAACTTCGATTTTTGATGCCACAGACAAGCTTTTTTACTCACGAGAACATAACGTCCATGTATAGTAGATGCTGAAAGTGTTAAAAGTGCAAGTGACAGAAGATCAAATACGTGTGCGCGGTCCATGGGATTACGTTTAATTTACATCGACATTTCCACGCGCTTCGAGGCGTCGCAACGCAGCGCGGGCAGGCAGAGCCGCAATTCTCTGCGTCAGGTGCGAGGATCGGCAGCCAGCAGCGGGCGAGATCAGTAGCAGCCGCTGAACAGGGTGTTCCAGCAATCAGGACAGCAGTACGACACTTCAGCTTCAGCAGCCAGAGCAGAGAAGGAGCTTCTCGACGGCAGCACGCAGAATAGCATCTAAGAGTAAGTGTTATTGTGGCGCAAATAGCTAATCTCTGTAACGGACAGTAGAATAATGTTGTAACTTCAAAGTCTAAAATTGATCCCTTTAAACATATTTGGCTAAAATTTGTTAATTATATTAAGTGTAAAATGTCTGACAAAATTGAAAAAAGATATCCTCTTAGAAGTAGAGAAAGGGATCAAGTAGATATTGATGGCAATCATCCTTCAGATCAGCCACAAAACTTGTAAATAGATAACATTGTTGATGATCTATCAGATAATTTGCAAAGTTTAGATAATGAAACTGAAAATGTTTCGGAAAATGCTGTTTCTGTGTTAAATGATCGTACTGAAAATGTAGACACTGTCGCTCCTGACCACAACGACGTAGTAGGTTTGGATGATGACGTCAGACACACTGAATCTGACGTCAACATTGCAAATGAGCCAACAGTGCAGTCACACAGATTAAGTCATGGTACTGCTTCAGCTGAAACATTGCCAACAGTAGATAATGGGGAGATAGAAATCAGCAAGGAAAAAAATACGTTATCTATATTATTATTACTTTTAAAAGAAACTAACGAAAAAATAGAAAAAATAGATGAAGGGCAAAATGACACTAAAGAAGAGATAAAAGCCGAGTTAAGAGAAACAAAAGGTGATGTCAGGAAAGCATATACAGTAATGACTCAAATCAATAGCAATTTTAAGGCTTTAGAACAAAAGGTATCCAATCTTGAAGCTAAAACTGAGGCTTGTTTCAGTAAAATAGATCGAGAAACAAAAGATTGGGGTAAGAAATTAGAATTATGTAACCTTGAGATAAATCAGAAGTTTGATTGTAAAATTAAAAAGCTGAATGTTGATATGCGAGCTCAGGATTGTGTAATATCAACAGTAAGTAATAATGTCAGCCAAGTAATAAACGAGCAAAGCAAGGCTGCTAATGAATGTAATGATAAACATGTACAGTAGTTTAGTGAGTTAGATAACATCAAAGATGAGCAACAGGTACTTAGTCGTAAGGTTTCACATATAGGCGCTCATTGTAAAGGTACCACAGATGCGATTCAAGATAAATTGAAGGAATTTGAGCAACCAATTACGCAATTTCCTGACAAAAGTAAGGACAGAGTGAGTGTACATGCTGGTGATGTAACAAATCCCACTATTGTTTACCATCCTTTCTCTAGTAGAGGTAACGTACGTCCAGTTGATTTTATTTAACAGTTCGAGGGTACACTTCCTGAAAATGTAATAGAACAACAAAAAATAAAAGCTGTTGCAAGTAGACCGCAGGGAGACGTAATATCATGGGGAACCGGGGTCAGTAACACATGTACCACATACAAGGAATTTGTACAAGCATTTTTAAATCAATACTGGTCTACTAGCACACAAAACAGCGCCAGGAGTGAAATTTTTGAGGGAAGGAGTTTCGCTATTAGTGGTTGTAACAGTTACAAAGAGTTTTTTCAACACTATTGGGAAAAGAATCAACACTTAACTGAACCTTTAAGAGAATCAGACCTCATAGAGATAATCATACTTAAATTTCCAGTGTCTGTACAAGAGAAGTTAATCAATGTAAACAAAAGCGATGTCAATAACCTACTGCACGTCCTAGAGCAGTTAGATGAGTTGTCAGGCAACGAGCAAGTGCAGGAAGGCTGGAGAAGGAACAGGTGGCGTGCAGACCGCCGTAATGACCGTGAGTCAAGCCGAAGCAGAGGCACAAACAGAAGCGACGAGCGTCGCGACAGAGAGGAAAATAAGCCGCCTCGTTACAGTCACAGTGCTACAAGAAGAGGGAGAGGTGCTTTTCAGAGAGGTATGAATAGAGGAGGATATTATGGTAGAAATAGAGAATATCATAACAAAACCCTCAGGGGGCAATAGCGTTCTTTGCAGTGCTAGGTATATGACGACTACCAGGTACTCGAGTTAACTGACAGCATTACATCATTTTCTTTCATACTGTTCGTTCTTCCTCTTCTTTCATTCTGAGCTATATTCTGTCTTCTTTACATTCTTCTCTATCCACGGCTATGACAATTTTTTAACCGATTTGTGACAACAAACATAATTAGTTTTTTTTTATTAAAATGGCTCTGAGCACTATGCGACTTAACTTCTGAGGTCATCAGTCGCCTAGAACTGAGAACTAATTAAACCTAACTAACCTAAAGACACCACACACATCCATGCCGAAGACAGGATTCGAACCTGCGACCGTAGATCCAGACTATGGCGCCTAGAACCGCACGGCCACTCCGGCCGGCAAGCATAATTAGTGACAGCATAGTCACCCAGCAGAATAAACATTTGCATTGCATGGGTGAAAAACAGGAATTCATGGAAAATATGTGAACAGCAAGTCTTATAACACCAAAGTATAGCATCACAGATACACAAGCTAGAGAACACAGTATTACGTCGCCTTAAGAAACATCAGTATAAGCTTTTAATGACATTAAATCTATCACAAAGTAACAGTGGAACGATTTATTTTTGAATTTTAAGAACTAGTAAGTACTACACATCACACATACCGAGCGAGGTGGCCAATGGTTAGCACACTGGACTCGCATTCGGGAGGACGACGGTTCAATCCCGTCTCCGGCCATCCTGATTTAGGTTTTCCGTGATTTCCCTAAATCGTTTCAGGCAAATGCCGGGATGGTTCCTTTGATAGGGCACGGCCGATTTCCTTCCCAATCCTTCCCTACCCCGAGCTTGCGCTCCGTCTCTAATGACCTCGTTGTCGACGGGACGTTGAACACTAACCACCACCACCACCACATTACGTTTGAAAAATCTGGAAAAAGTAGCAAATAAGTGAAATATGGCCTCTTATTATAGACCTAAGCTAGCAGTTACTGAAGAAGAGGACGACGCTAAACCAGGTAAGTGAACATGACGAAAGACTGAGATTTGTTGGCAGAAAACGATGTCAGGAGATTATTAGTGCAAATGTTGTGTTAAGTTTTGTGGAAATAAATACATTATTTTCTTGAGTATGAATTGCCAGCGACGCAATTTCCGCTGAGGCAAGAGAGTATGTATTTATAGGTAAGGGATGGTCCTGTCAAAGAGGTTTATGTTGTTGTTGTTGTTGTTGTGGTCTTCAGTCCTGAGACTGGTTTGATGCAGCTCTCCATGCTACTCTATCCTGTGCAAGCTTCTTCATCTCCCAGTACCTACTACAACCTACATCCTTCTGAATCTGCTTAGTGTACTCATCTCTCGGTCTCCCTCTACGATTTTTACCCTCCACACTGCCCTCCAATGCTAAATTTGTGATCCCTTGATGCCTCAAAACATGTCCTACCAACCGATCCCTTCTTCTAGTCAAGTTGTGCCAGAAACTTCTCTTCTCCCCAATCCTATTCAATACCTCCTCATTAGTTACGTGATCTATCCACCTTATCTTCAGTATTCTTCTGTAGCACCACATTTCGAAAGCTTCTATTCTCTTCTTCTCCAAACTAGTTATCGTCCATGTTTCACTTCCATACATGGCTACACTCCAAACAAATATTTTCAGAAATGACTTCCTGACACTTAAATCTATATTCGATGTTAACAAATTTCTCTTCTTCAGAAACGCTTTCCTTGCCATTGCCAGTCTAGATTTTATATCCTCTCTACTTCGACCATCATCAGTTATTTTACTTCCTAAATAGCAAAACTCCTTTACTACTTTAAGTGTCTCATTTCCTAATCCAATTCCCTCAGCATCACCCGATTTAATTTGACTACATTCCATTATCCTCGTTTTGCTTTTGTTGATGTTCATCTTATACCCTCCTTTCAAGACACTGTCCATTCCGTTCAACTGCTCTTCCAAGTCCTTTGCCGTCTCTGACAGAATTACAATGTCATCGGCGAACCTCAAAGTTTTTACTTCGTCTCCATGAATTTTAATACCTACTCCAAATTTTTCTTTTGTTTCCTTTACTGCTTGCTCAATATACAGATTGAATAACATCGGGGAGATGCTACAACCCTGTCTCACTCCTTTCCCAACCACTGCTTCCCTTTCATGCCCCTCGACTCTTATGACTGCCATCTGGTTTCTGTACAAATTGTAAATAGCCTTTCGCTCCCTGTATTTTACCCCTGCCACCTTTAGAATTTGAAAAAGAGTATTCCAGTCAACATTGTCAAAAGCTTTCTCTAAGTCTACAAATGCTAGAAACGTAGGTTTGCCTTTTCTTAATCTTTCTTCTAAGATAAGTCGTAAGGTCAGTATTGCCTCACGTGTTCCAACATTTCGACGGAATCCAAACTGATCCTCCCCGAGGTCCGCATCTACCAGTTTTTCCATTCGTCTGTAAAGAATTCGCGTTAGTATTTTGCAGCTGAGACTTATTAAACTGATAGTTCGGTAATTTTCACATCTGTCAGCACCTGCTTTCTTTGGGATTGGAATTATTATATTCTTCTTGAAGTCTGAGGGTATTTGGCCTGTCTCATACATCTTGCTCACCAGCTGGTAGAGTTTTGTCATGACTGGCTCTCCCAAGGCCGTCAGTAGTTCTAATGGAATGTTGTCTACTCCGGGGGCCTTGTTCCGACTCAGGTCTTTCAGTGCTCTGTCAAACTCTTCACGCAATATCGTATCACCCATTTCGTCTTCATCTACATCCTCTTCCATTTCCATAATATTGTCCTCAAGTACATCACCCTTGTATAAACCTTCTATATACTCCTTCCACCTTTCTGCCTTCCCTTCTTTGCTTAGAACTGGGTTGCCATCTGAGCTCTTGATATTCATACACGTGGTTCTCTTCTCTCCAAAGGTCTCTTTAATTTTCCTGTAGGCAGTATCTATCTTACCTCTAGCCATCCCTGTTTAGCCATTTTGCACTTCCTCTCGATCTCATTTTTGAGACGTTTGTATTCCTTTTTGCCTGCTTCATTTACTGCATTTTTATATTTTCTCCTTTCATCAATTAAATTCAATATTTCTTCTGTTACCCAAGGATTTCTAGCAGCCCTCGTCTTTTTACCTACTTTATCCTCTGCTGCCTTCACTACTTCATCCCTCAGAGCTACCCATTCTTCTTCTACTGTATTTCTTTCCCCTATTCCTGTCAATTGTTCCCTTATGCTCTCCCTGAAACTCTGTACAACCTCTGGTTCTTTCAGTTTATCCAGGTCCCATCTCCTTAATTTCCCACATTTTTGCAGTTTCTTCAGTTTTAATCTACAGGTCATAACCAATAGATTGTGGTCAGAGTCCACAAATGCCCCTGGAAATGTCTTACAACTTAAAACCTGGTTCCTAAATCTCTGTCTTACCATTATATAATCTATCTGATACCTTTTAGTATCTCCAGGGTTCTTCCACGTATACAACCTTCTTTCATGATTCTTAAACCAAGTGTTAGCTATGATTAAGTTGTGCTCTGTACAAAATTCTACTAGGCGGCTTCCTCTTTCATTTCTTAGCCCCAATCCATATTCACCTACTATGTTTCCTTCTCTCCCTTTTCCTACACTCGAATTCCAGTCACCCATTACTATTAAATTTTCGTCTCCCTTCACTATCTGAATAATTTCTTTTATTTCATCGTACATTTCTTCAATTTCTTCGTCATCTGCAGAGCTAGTTGGCATATAAACTTGTACTACTGCAGTAGGTGTGGGCTTAGTATCTATCTTGGCCACAATAATGCGTTCACTATGCTGTTTGTAGTAGCTTACCCGCATTCCTATTTTCCTATTCATTATTAAACCTACTCCTGCATTACCCCTATTTGATTTTGTGTTTATAACCCTGTAATCACCTGACCAGAAGTCTTGTTCCTCCTGCCACCGAACTTCACTAATTCCCACTATATCTAACTTTAACCTATCCATTTCCCTATTTAAATTTTCTAACCTACCTGCCCGATTAAGGGATCTGACATTCCACGCTCCGATCCGTAGAACGCCAGTTTTCTTTCTCCTGATAACGACATCCTCCTGAGTAGTCCCCGCCCGGAGATCCGAATTGGGGACTATTTTACCTCCGGAATATTTTACCCAAGAGGATGCCATCATCATTTAATCATACAGTAAAGCTGCATGTCCTCGGGAAAAATTACGGCTGTAGTTTCCCCTTGCTTTCAGCCGTTCGCAGTACCAGCACAGCAAGGCCGTTTTGGTTAATGTTGCAAGGCCAGATCAGTCAATCATCCAGACTGTTGCCCCTGCAACTACTGAAAAGGCTGCTGCCCCTCTTCAGGAACCACACGTTTGTCTGGCCTCTCAACAGATACCCCTCCGTTGTGGTTGCACCTACGGTACGGCCATCTGTATCGCTGAGGCACGCAAGCCTCCCCACCAACGGCAAGGTCCATGGTTCATGGGGGGGAGGTTTATGTTGTGGAGAAATATTATTAGGCGACAGGTAAGTCAGCCAATTGTAAATGAAGAAGTGAGGAGATGAGAATTATTTGGCGAGGTATAAGTCTGCCCCTTATTTATGAAGTATGAGGAAGTGGAGGTACAAGGCGACGTGTGAGTCAGCCCATTATTAAGGAGGTATTTATTGGCGAAGTGGTTCCGCCAACTAGTTATGAAGTACGAGAGAATAGACGTATTGTTATTGACGTGAGCAAGACACAACACCAACAAGACCATCTCATGGGACACAGACACAGTACAATTACTATTTAAAGATAAGGCCACATTATATAAGATATGGAGAATAGCTCACTGGTTTATAATAAGTAGTATGAAAGCTACAATGCTAGAAATTAATAATTCAGACAGCCCCTGCATGAAGTCACATATTACTTACATACAACTTTTGACACAGGAACGATTACAGAAATGTTCACATATGAACACTTTAATACAGTTCCAGTGGTTATAGAAATAGTAACAACGCTTACACGAGAAGACAAAGGTATGGTAACTTTACTGTTGAGTGACGCAACGTTTCTGACAGAAAAGAATTTTCATTAAGAGATTTATTCTGAATGGTTCTCTCAATATCTGTGAATCGCAACTGTGTGCCTATTAATGATTAAGAAAACTGTTTACGTAATATCCGAAATGATACTGTATTGAAAAATGTAGAAATAACGTATGAGAATGGGTTGGAGGTGCAGTCATATAAGTCTGCGTAATGAAACAGTTATACGGTGCAGAGCTGTCTGTCAGAGTTAAAGCGTACGGCAACAGTTGGCGTCTGTATGAATGAGTCACGGCGCTAGTACTGGACGTCACATGTTGCGAATGGACATCGACCCATCATACGCTGCGGGCAACGCCCTAGCCATATGATAGCAGTCACTGTTTATAAACAGTGGCACTGCATTCAAACAGAATAAAGTTTACTTTTTGGGTCTATTCATGTACATATTATTTGTATTGTATAATCAAAAGTTTATTTCAGGGATTAGTTAAGTTGTATTAGAAATCTAATATACGGCATTTTGTATTGTTACATGAAATGTACCGGTCCTGTATGCTGGAGTTGGAGACTGAGGATGGACAGTCACCTGTCAAATCCAGCACCAGCTGAGATGAACCACGCAATGCAAGACTACTTAATGGACAACGGAAGCCCCTGTTGCTGTTGTGAGTCACATGCGTTTGTTCCTGTAATAGTGAAAGTGTACGTAAAAGAGTGATTTTCAGTCATTTATTTTTTATTTTCGAAAGTGCGAATAGTGATTTTGAAAAAGACGGCAATGAGCCAAGAAGGTGTCTCTATTTTAATGCAATTTATATAATTCTGTAATTTCTTTTGAGTTTCAATGGACGGCCATGAGCCGGTAATAATGTGAACATTTGTGTGCTGTTAATGTTTTTTAGATAACTTCATAATCTTTTTGGGTAAATTTAAAACACAGCTATAAGCACATTTTTTTCTTGTGTTTCAGATAACTATGTGATTTACTATGAAAATTCGTTTATTTCTCAAATGCTTTGTGTAATCACATGATGATATATTATTTGTAAAATGTTTACTTACTCTTCATATTATTGTGTTAGGAGCTGAAGATGTAGCTTCATGTTGACAATGTTTGTGGTGTTACTGTTTTGGAATTTATGACAGGCATCACATCATTTCTTTCTTCTCAGATTTTGGAATTTTAATAATGATTTTAGGGCAGGTTGGTTAAAGCAAGCTTCTTGTATACAGGCAGATTTTTTAAAGTAGGGACAGTGGATAGCTTGGCTCTTGAGAGATTACCTATTTGTTCACATTTTTATCAAAAATTGATTCTGTTTTTCTTATATTTCCAAAACTGAGTGTTATCTTCGAGAACACCCAAATTTTCGGAAATCTCACAAGGAAGGGGATGTGTAATATTTCTGGCTTATTTAGCCATCATATTAGGCTCCAGGAAGCTATTCGCAGGGCATTGGAGATGCAAGAAGCATAGAGATGACGCAGTGTGGGATGAGGTACCGGTGACAGATGTTAAATTGGGTACCATTCCCGTGAGAAAGACCGCCTGCATGATGCTGCTGCTCTGTGATTGGCTGTTGTGTTCGGCGATAGGGCGCCAAAACGTTAAACTTTAGTTGCTATTTTAATTAAACCTGTCATCCAAATTACTTCATTTTTTAAATAAACAGGCAGCTATCAATTAGTCATTTCAAAATTATTGAAATCAAAGTATTACTAAAAGAAAAGACTGATGATATTACTGCCGATGCGCTTCAGTGGCGTTCGGGTCAGGCCTTGCTGGTTTGGCGCGCGAAGTGTCTCGGGCAGTCCGGCTTTCCAGTTCTGACCGCTCCAGTAGACAGACATGTTGTCTGTTATACGAGTAGCAGTATTTGTTTCACGCAATTTTATTTACTACAGTTCCAACCGTCGCTAGGTACACACAGACATGTTGTCTGTGGCAGGATGTATTTCGTGTTATTTTAGCCAGATATAATGACTGTGGAAAGATATGTTCAATACGTTGTGATTAAGAATAGTTTCTCGTGTCCATATCAATAAAAACGCGAGTGGCATCCCAAATGAGTTAAAGTTTATTCGTAGCAGCAGTTCCTTGCGAAGGTAATTTCAGCCTCAAGAAAAAGAGTCCACGACCTGCGTGCTGTTTTTTGCCCTGGGGACATCATAATCACGAAGACAACAGGTTAGTGAAGTGTACAAGAACTTACGTATTCCACACAGGGCAGTGGAAACACCTAGGCACCTCACGTGTACTGTATGCACAGTACAAATGAGCTCAGTGACACGTCATCTGCAGTAATGCAGAGGAGGTAAAGAAGGATGAATGTATTAACACTATCTCACTTTTATTACTTTTTCTTGCCGTACCACACATTTATCGCATTACCCAGTTATTGTTCAGTTAATTACTTATGGCCTGATTAAATTGCAGGCAAAGTTATGGTAGGCGAAATACAGAATTGTTCGTGAAACAAGTGGGTAACTAAAATGTTTACTGAACGCTCCTTGATACCACTGGTACCAGTACTGATTTGTGAGCTTGATCAAGAATGTACTAAATCTGGCTCTCTACATTACTCTGCATAATAATTTTAGCCTTAGACAAACAAGCAAGAAGGCGTACCTTAAGTGTCAAGAAGTCCATCTAATATTTATGGCGACGCGAGGTAGCCGTGTCGTCTAGGGCGCCTTGCCACGGGTCGCGCGGCTTCCCCCGTCGGAGGTTCGAGTCCTCCATTGGGCATGGGGGTGTGTGTTGTCTTTAACCTAAGTTAGCTTAAGTTAGATTAGGTAGCGTGTAAGCCTAGGGACCAATGACCTTAGCTGTTTGACCCCATAGGACCTGTCCAATCTTTCTTTTTTTAAATAGCGTATTGCCGGCGGCGGTGGTCTCGCGGTTCTAGGCGGGCAGTCCGGAAACGCGCGACTGCTACGGTCGCAGGTTCGAATCCTGCCTCGGGCATGGATGTGTGTGATGTCCTTAGGTTAGTTAGGTTTAAGTAGTTCTAAGTTCTAGGGGACTGATGACCACAGCAGTTGAGTCCCATAGTGCTCAGAGCCATTTGAACCATTTTTTAAATAGCGTATTATTCTGTATCCGTAAATAACCCTTATTTGGAGAATGTACCGCCAAACTTTATGAAGAAGCTAACGTAGGGAGAAGTTGACTAAGCCAATCCAAACATCAAAAGGACGTAGACAGGATGCAGAATGCCACTGACGTTGTTTATTTTTGCAGTACATATTTGAATGACGGAATGTATCTAGTGGAGGTAGGGGAATTCTTGTCTACCACGGAACTATCTGCTCATTGTTATTTGTTGATGATCAAATATTGATAGCACAAAGCAGGGAGGATGCGAAGTTAGCGGAAGCATATGAATGAGGTGGGCTTGCAATAAAGAAGAGTAAACCAATGTGTCCAGTAAAAGGAGGAGATGGAAAGCACACAGTACTGCAGCAAGGGACTGTTAAAGAAGTAAATCAGGTTAAACACCTTGGATCGATTTTCTGTACCTCGGACAGTTGTAAATCAGTTAGTTAGTTAGCTAGTTAGTTACATGTTCCATATACCATTAGAACGATTCTTATATCGATATGATGCGGAACAAGTCAGTTTACAGGAAATGTACACATGGTTAGTGTTAATATTAATGAATAGATTATCATTTTATTCCTACTTCTGCAACAACCCTTATAAACAGATGTGGAAGGCAGGATCCAGCACGCATGAGGTGCAATTAAGGTGCTAAATGCAGTTCTGTGGAACAAGGGCAGTATCAAAAGAAACAAAAGGGAGTATACCGAGCGCGTAACTGCCAGTTGGCGACAGTTCGATATCTACACTTCGCGCAAATATCTGTTTGATTTGGCTGGGCTGAGCCTGTGATTTATGTCGGAAGAAGGCAGTGGTGGCTAGTAACAAGCCTGTTTAGAGGAATTCTCAGCTAAGTCTGGAGGAAGTCGACTGCAGGAACTATTAGTTGGTGTTACTCGTGCAGGGAGGTGTTGATACGGAGCTGGCATGTTAGGAACGTGGCAATGATGCTGTAAGGTGCCTGTGTGGACGAGGCCAGTGGGCAGCTGGCATTCATATTTGAGGCCTTAAACAAAGCAACAACCGTTGAGGAATCCGCTGTCCGTTCAGTATCGTGAATACGGTGATAGTACTGGTGACTCGAGATTCATTTGTTCCTGTAAGAGCATCCATGGTGTTTTGGGTCTGACTCTGTGCCGTGAATTGCGGTAAGGCTTCAGCAGTGAGGCCGTGTGGCCGGTGTATTTTGATTAAGATTGAGCAGAAATCGTCTGTGTAGCCATATCGGCCTTTGTGTATTTAAGAGCAATTAATTAGGCAGGATTATTATTTTAGCTGGTGTCGTTGAGCTTCGTTTCCCTTGATAGGGCTGGCAAAGTGGATGTCAGCGGCACTACGCTCCCAACTCTAAGTATTGCATAATGAAGTTGAACTTATTAGCCCCCGTGGCTGCTTTAGTTGAACTGTGTGGAGCCTCGGGCGCCGGACACCGTTTCATAAGTTAAAGTGCTATTTAACGACGCACGCTTTGAAGCTTAGGTTCAGTTTTAAGGACATTTCTTCTGAGCCGAATCGTGAGCTGTTGTTTACCATTTTGTGTACGCAATTATCGAGTTCCTTACCGGCTAGTCTGTCGTATTTGTGAAGTACTCATTGGCTGAGATGTGTTACGCCATTTGGTTAGGTAAATATTTCACGTGTGTTAAGATTTAAGGTCGTGGTATGGGGATGATTATTATACTTATCGGAGTGCATTCATTTCTGCTGGGCGCCGTACCGGTATCTGCATTGTGGTGTTATTGTTCGTTTCTCACGGATTCGGGTACGTTTGTTTTTAATGCCATCTGCTTACCTGTGTTCCTGTTTTGACACTACTAATTACTTGTTCAACTGTGTTGTTATTCAATCAGTTTTTGCAGACATGTATTCTTGAGGTATTTTGTTCAAAGTCATTAAAAGCATAATTATTAACAATTGTGAACTGATAAAAGTCGCCGGTTATTGCAAATCTTTAAGGTTATTGCAAAGAAAGATTTGGTCTGGACCACTTCTGTTAAGTGTATTGAACTGGTAAAAAAAAATTTTGAGTACTAATGTGTAATGGTTGCCATCTATGTGTTTAAGGTTGTGTCTTATGTACGCTCACCAGTCTTGGAATTTATTTGGTTACTATCATTTTATGGAACTGGGGAAACGATGCGTGCGCTGTTCTACGCTCTGAGAATTAAAAGATAGGGATCATGCAAAATGTGGAACTTTTATAATCATTCACTGTCTTGTTTAAATCTTCAGTAGTCGTTACGATAAATATTAACGGTTAAGACTTACAAGGGAAGGCCTCAGACACGGCCAACTGATTTGGATCAAATTTATCAGGTGGCTTGTGTACAGCCTAAAACGAAGGACCCTAAGATATTTTGGGTCAACACCCCCGCAATTTTGAGAAAATCACCCCTAAAAGTTATGACAAGCAATCGACTCATAATTGGCGGGATCGATAGGTAATTGTAAATAGAGCATTTTTATTAACCAGATATGTGGTCCGAAAACGCATACTTTTCGAGAAATGGAGGTGAGAAACTCTTATAACTGCCGTTCTGTAACCACACGGTAAACGCTTCTCGCCGACAGCACCGATATCGCCGGCATGGTAGCTCAGCGTGTTCGTTCAGAGGGTTAGCTGCCCACTGTAATAAAAAAAACCTCAGTTAATCGATCAACAACGAACTTAAACTTATGACGTCCACCCCCAGCAGATGCAACGAACGAAAGTTACCAAACTGAGATTAAAGAAAAAAAAAGAAAGATAGCGCAACGGCCAAGGTAAGTGGCTGGGAATAGGAGAACACGCTCTCGAATCTCGAAGAAACCAAGCGGATGTTCTTCTTTTCCTTTGTATTTTTCATATCTCAATTGTTAGGGATAGGAGGGTTAATAAGGTAATTAAATCAATAAGGAATGATAACAATAAGGTAGGCAAATATATACCCCAGGTCACTTTACAATGGCTCCTCCAGTCACTGTTACGTGTGCGCACTTTTCTTCGAACAACTAGATGGATGGTACTTGTCATATAAATATTCGAAACAAGTATACTCACGGCACCAAGAACATCTAATGAATACAATCTTTCGACAGCTACACTGTTCCTTCCGAAGAGTCTGCGAAAAGCGTTTACCATATGGGCAGAGAAGCGGCACTTGTAAAAGTTTCTTTCCTCGATTTCTGCAAAAGTTTGCGTCTGCGGACCCCACACCTGAAGATGAAAAATGTTCTATTTACAATTATCTATCGATTCCTCCAATTTTGAGTCGATTGCTCATCATAATCTTTAGGGGTGATTTTCTCAAAAACGCGGGGGTGTTGACCAAAAATATCTTAGAGTCCTTCGTTCTAGGTTGTACACAAGCCACCTGCCAAATTTGAGCCGAATCGGTTGGCCTTGTCTGAGGCCTTCCCCTTGTTAGTTTGCTCAACCTGCCTTGTATTGACGAAACATCCAGTGTATATCTTTTAAGTTCTGTTTTCTTCTAACTGGCGTAGCTAAAGACACACATTTTCTGGTAGCTAAAGACACACACACACAAACACACACACACACACACACACACACACACACACACACACACACACACACACACACACACACACACACGCAGTTTTGGGGTATCTGAGAATTTACTGCACTTCTAAAGTGTGAGTGTGATCATATTATGCTTTTACATAGACGTGATGATTAGAAGCTAGGTAATACCTGCATGTGAATACTTTACCTTCTTTGTGACGAGATTGGTTTCTTGGTTAATCTACGAATTTTCATTAACAGAGTCTAGTGGAGTGTTTAACATATGTAACTGACTTATATTAAAATTAAATAAAACATAATTTAACATGTATGAGCAGTTTACTACTCCCAATCCAACTGCAGACCTACCGCCTCAAAGACGATTCCGCAAACAGCTGTTGAAAGCATGTAGACATGTGGCACAGAAGTATGAACCCTGAGGGAGCAATAGAGAACTATAGAGACCCTAATGATGGGGGGAATAAGCATGGCAGTCAGGATATCTGGAACACAGAGGAGAAGAAATAAGAAAATTGTGAAGGTAATGGATATGGAACATCCAGTCGTGTGTGATCTCAATCTTCACCCGACTGGATGGTTTTATTTGCAAAGGCATTTTCCTCTTATGATTATCAGCCACTATTTACACTAACGCTTGAAGAACTTCAATACTATGTTTCCCATTTATTTAATACTTACATTTCTTTTCTTTCTGTTCATTGTATATTCATTTTAATCATATCTTAGTACTTACATTTCATTTGATGATTTCTGTTCTGTTTACAGTAAATACTTGAGAAATGGGGACTTGCGAGTAAAAGAAGAAATAAACACACACACACACACACACACACACACACACACACACACACATAAATATTTATATAGTATTTTTAAAATAGTGTATAGTATGCAGACAGTATTTTATATTACTGGTGATCACAGACATTATGAACTCATTAGGGAGACCAGATTACAAGTAATTGTTTCCATTTTTAAATGATATTGTAACCATGCATAGTTGTGCATGAGATTTTTGGATGAAGGAACTTCAAAAGTGTGGTACTTAGCTGATTACTTAGTTAAGCATCAAACATTAACAATTTACTGTAGGCAACAAGTAAAACACGTTAAGAAGGTTGTACTGTGTGGTTGTAGCGTTTCGTCATTTCTGCTCACCATGTTCACCGTTCAGGGCTGCTTCTACCATTATGCAAGACTATGCATCTTCCTGGATCAGTAAAATTTTAGGCACGGAAAGGGCGGAAAAATAGACAGAAACAGGGAAAAAATTGAGCAAATGAGGAGAAGAACATGAGAAAGAGGAAAAATTAAAACACTGAGGACAAACAATAAGAAATTGAGGACTCAATCAGTTTTAAAGGAATTGAGGACAAAGCTTGAAACTGAGGACTGTCCCCAGAAAAACAGGACTTCCGTCACCTTCGTTTAATACTTAACAGTGTAGTATGAGACCTCCATTGCTGTGCCGTTGGTTGGTGAAGGTGGTGGAGGCATCAGGAACACCGATGGTAGTCAAAAGGAGGGGTCGTCGTTTTTCACTTATCGCCCAGGGCGGCAAACACCTAGCAACGGCCTTATAGATTTTACCCTATTGAACCATACGAATGCATATTTACGAATTGAAAGTACAAGCTGTCAATTTTTTCCACAAAACGTAGATAAGTAAGAGAATGAGAAGTAAAGTAACACATTTATGTTATTAAATCACACTGGAACACGAATTTAATAATGAGTGATATAGATAAATGACAATAGGAGTCTTTACAGATTTTTCACTGCAATCTTAAGAAAATTGACAATCACTTTAGGAACCAAAACAGATGATGCTGATTGATGGAGGAGATAACCGAGACTCACTAAAGTCTTCAGAGTTCCGATTGTTCACTGTCAAATTGGCAACACGAAGACAAGGTGGTATTTACATGAGCTCCTGACTCCGAATCACACTAACAACCAGGGAAACCGTGAATTTTGATTGCATACAAATGTGTAGGAAACGAGACATGGTTAAAGCGAAGTTGAATGATGATGGAAATCGTAGATTCTTCCAAATGCATCTTTGTAAACGAAGGCCTTGTGGAACTTGATGTTGTAATGCCGCATAATATCCAACTTTTGTTTGTCGGGACACATTCCACATCTCTTGCCATTGCACTTTACTACGGATATAAACTTCATGTAAGCAGTCTATACATGGCGATTGTAGTGTTTACGAACGGTGCACAAAACAGAACATCATGTCTCACAACACCAAAAACAGTAGAAAATACCAGTAACTGCTTATGACAATTTCTGCAGACATTCCGTCATGGGATTCTAAAAGCGGTCATTAGACTGTAGCATCAGCAAGGAAACATCGTACTCTAGTTACAACTGTTCCCTATTTGAAATTTTTCAGAGTAGCAGTCATAAAACAAAATAATCTGGATAAAACGCCCTCTCTTCCGTCCCATCACACTTCGATTCGCTCGTAGTGCCCCTCCTTTCCTTCAGCTGCTTAAACATAACTCTGCATTCAACATCAACCTCAGTAACGTCCTCAAAGTAGATAAAATGCTTTTAACGTTCTTTATAACATTGTTTTAATTGTTGCCTCAATTCTTCATAAAGTTTAATCTGTCAAACAGTTCTACAATTTTAACACGATTGATCTTTCTATCAATGGTTCTTCATATATACCAGTTCGCCTCCGAACATTTTCATCTACTCCGGGTTTCGTACTTGCTTCGGTCATACTGTGTACACCTTTTTCCTAGATAGTTTTTCTTCCGTTTCTGTGTCATTTCCAATTCTTATGTAGAGGTAGATGTTGTTATCCTCTCTCCTATATTGCGTCACTTCCGCATAATCTTTTTTTATTTACGTGTATAATGTGATAACTATGCAGTGTATTGCAGCCAACAGTTATTCAAAAACTTTAGTTTCTTACTGTCATGTGGTTTGTGTCCTCTGAGAAATTCAGCATTTGTATCATTAGATCTTCCTTTTCGTTAATTACTGCTACGACGACAGGGATGTTGCTAGGTGTTTTGTCGCCCTAGGCAATAGACTAACTGGAAACCGACGACACCTCTTTTAGGCTACCATCGGTCTGCCTGATATCTCCGTCGCCTCCACCATCAACATCCGACGGCATAGCAATGCAGATCTCATATTACTCTTAATTATTAAACTAAGGTGACCTGAGTCCTCTTTTTCTGGGGAAAGTCCTCAGTTTTCATGCTTTGTCCACAGTTCCTTTAAAACCTATTGAGGACTACAAATGTCGTCAGTTTCTTGTTGTTTGTCCTTGGTCTTTCAATTTCTCCTCGTTTTCATTTTCTCTCCTCATTTGCCCAATGTTTTCGCTGTTTAAAGGTATTTTTCCGCCCTTTCCCCGGGAAAATTTTACTGGCCCTGGACGACGTCTAGCCTTGTCTAATCGTAGGAACGGCTCTGTACGACGAACGTTGTACTCAGAAATGATGAATCGCTACAACCATACAGTTCAACCTTTTTAGCGTGTTTCCTTTTTTCTTGTTTCCCACAGTAAATTGTTAATGTTTGGTGCTTAACTAAGTAATCAGCTAATTATCACACTTTTGAAGTTGCTTCAGCCAAAAAATCGCATGCACAAACTGTAGGGGATTCCAAAATCGAAAATGGTTTCTTGTGATTGGTGTCTGTAGTGTGTTCATGATACATTATCACTACAGCAACATCTACTTTACGCCTGATGAAGCAATGGGAAGGACACATGAGATTTAAGTCTGCCAATATGATGTTTATTCTCCAAACATGAAGTAGTTCATTTACCTTTTTGTATGAATGAGTTCCGCCATACGTAATAAAGTCTATGACCACCAGTAAGATAAAATATTAAGATTTCTCCGGAAATAGTGTTTATTACTGAAGGGGATGGTCTGACAACAAAATAAATGTAGGAGACGTGTGACGGAACGTACACGGTGCTGCGGTTATAAATGTGTCAACACTTGGAGCTGCAGTACGTCGGTCGAGGTCGCCGAAGCGCCACGTAGTCGGAGGTCAGTCTGATAACTCTGAGAGCTGCATACAGAGCTGTGTGGACGATATATAACATTGCTGGGACGAGTCGTCAATGTCACCACTAGTTGTAAGTCGAATGCAAAGTTTTGCAATAGGTTAGCATGTTGCAATAACTAGTGTCAATACCTTTGATTTGTGGAAACAGTTACATAACATAAATGGAGGTGATGATGATGATGATATGTTGTTTTCGGCTCACGACAGGCAGGTCTTAAGCACCCATGGCACCCATGCTAAAGTTTCTTATGGAACGAGTGTGGTAGAAACTGGAAAAACTATAAAAATTCAACAAGAATTCCGTAAAAAGCCACCTGCACGGAGACTCATACATGTACCCACTTGCGGACGCGCGTGGACACACACACACACACACACACACACACACACACACACACACACACACATATACACACACACACACACACACACATACACACACACACACACACACACACACACATACACATACACAGATGAGCGCGCGTGCGCGCATTCGTCAGCACGCCTACACACACCCGCCCACACAAAATGCAAATACGAAAATTAATATTATCACCGATCCTAAAATTTATTGTAAAAAATACACGTTAGATGTGAAGGTTTAAAATAATGTAACAGATAAATATGACCACCTGAACTCTGAAAAAAGCCTAAAACATAGCAATTTTGTAAAACTTGTACTACATCATGTCTTCCTCAACTAAGATATTAGGCAGATCCTCGCTTAGAATTGCTTCTGCCCTCGTCTCAAAAAATAAAATTCTCTCAGGTGCAATGTGGTGTATAGTGACCTGTATCTCACAGGCACGAAAGACTGGTGAGTCTTCTCACCGCAGTTTGAAGCCATGATTTAGTGGACTTTTTCTGATTTTGAGAGCGGACAGCCCTTGGAAATGATCGGTATGAGGTACATCATGGGTAGATGGTTGATTTCGCTTATTGTCCCTCACTAGCTTGCACTCCAGTCTCACACTGTTGCATGGCTTAGCAGAGAGATGATAGCAGAGAGATGAAAGCCTGCACTAGAGTGGCACATTGTGCTATGCTTTTTTTCTACAGGTTCAAATGACTCTGAGCACTATGGGACTCAACTGCTGTGGTCATTAGTCCCCTAGAACTTAGAACTACGTAAACCTAACTAACCTAAGGACATCACATACATCCATGCCCGAGGCAGGATTCGAACCTGCGACCGTAGCAGTCACCCGGTTCCGGACTGCGCGCCTAGAACCGCGAGACCACCGCGGCCGGCCTTTTCTACAGTCTTCCTTGCCTCCTTAATCTACTTTTTCACTTCCGCAGATCCTCACGAGCACTGGTGCCCAGCAGTTCTTTCCCTGCTGTTAAAGAACTAGCAGTTTGTTAAAAATTGTTTCGTGTCACTTTCTCCACTGGGTAAATCTGCTGCAATGCTTGTGGGACTGTAACGAAATCACGACTCCATGAGAACCATTTTGCTTGACGGTATGTCTGTTCCAGTGTCTTAAGGATCCCATGGAGTTAACTAAACGCAGTGTATTGATTCGTAATGTGAGGCTACTTAGTCAGCCACGGAGGCAACAGTGTTCATCCAACATCTGATTGTAGCACGCGGTGGAACAAATTATGCCTGTAGTCTGGGCTCCGAAGTCAAACTTGGATCATTCCATAGACTGGCGGAGAAGGCTGATAAGAGAAGCCTTTCCGGAATTTCAACGAGCTTCACAATCTGCAGAATTTTGTCAAGAACTATCTGTGGGCTTCTGGTTCTTAGGGGTTCTGGTTCTAGGCTCCAGCTTTCTAGATTTGCACGATAGTTTTGATCAGGTATGCAACATTCGTCAGAGGCTGCTTCACGAGTAGCAGGCTGTGTGTGAGATGTATACAGGTTTCTTTTTTTTAGATTTTGTGACTCTCCATCCAATCCGGATCACAGTAGATGAAGAATAACTTGATGTACCAGTGTAAACTCCAAACAAAATGTTACACAGAGGCGAGAGTATTAAAATTCTAGTGATAAATTGAGGAAGCATTCGCAACAGAGTGCCAGAGTTTGAAGTGCCCCTAAAAACCAGTGGAGTTCACATAAAAGTAGGCACAAAAAATTGCTGAAAACCCGAAGTTGACTGTATTGATGTTTTTGGGGAAAATTTAAGTGTTTATGAGGACTATCTCATGGGAAATAGAATTGTAGCAATTGTCACACTAGACGAGAAAATAAAATACGATGAGATAGAAGTTAATTGTATATGAGATTGTTTGGGCGAGACACAGTATCAAGAGTGAGTATAAGGTGATAACTGACTCCCTCTATGGAGCAGACGACTCAGTTCTAGACTTAAGCGAAGTTCTAGTTTCGCTAATACGTGTGTTTTCCAATTACACTGATATAATCGAAGACTACTTTTAATACCCAATAGTAAACTGAAGTAAATTATAGTTTTGTAAATGCTAGAGTATGAAGACATCCTGCAAAAAAATACGAATTGTATTCTCCGAAAGCTATTCAGAACAGATAACTCGGAAGTCGATGCATGACACAAATATATTAGATCTAGTGGTAAGAAACAGACCTGATCGCTTTGCGGATGTCCATGTTAAGGCAATTATCATTTCCAGTGAGTCTGTTGTAACTACAGTGTATACTGAAGTTCAGAATGTAACTATGACAAGTAGAAGTGTTTAGATGTTCAGCAAACTAGAGGTGTAATAGCTCAATGAATACTTCAGACATTTGGATCTGGACAGGAGCGTGTAGAACTGTGATCCATGCTTAAAGCAATAGCTGACTATTTACTTAATAAACGTGTACCTAGTAGAACAGATAATGATTATAGACGCAGACGCTTCTGCGTTATAAGTGTGAAACAAAGAATTGGGATGTAGAGAGGTGCAGAACGTAACTTGTTCGAGACATCTTCGACGGCTACCGTAGCGTAGTATTTCAAAAGATTTCTCAGTAAACATGAAGAATTTCTGGTTCTATGTGGAATGCGCTATTAGTGTCCAATAATAAGACAGGAAACAGCTTGTGTTAAACAATGTTTATTAACCTGCACAGTTTAATATAATTTAAACATTCATGGTGGTGTCTGTTTGTTCTATATCGTGTCTCCCTACCACTTTCGCGCAACGACGCTCTGAGCGTGTTTTTTAGGGAATTAACTAGTTCGAACCTGGGACCTGTTGCTGGTAAGGAGACGCCAGATCACACATGACATGTAGAATTCAGAAGAGTTCAGTGAGACTAGCGATGATATAACCAAATACTAAATGATCTCAGCGTCAGCTCCACTGCACTCCCTGTAAAAGAATCTTAATACTAACTAAATTTAGTGGAAAGGGTTCAAGGCTTTCCTATTTTTAGTTAGCTGGTAAAATAACGTCGAAACAGCAGTTAAGTTTACCATTGGAAATTTTATTCTACTCACAAAACATCGTTTATAAATTGCACTACTGATAAAAGGAAATGTTTTAATACAGGATGGTAAAAACCAGCTGCGTTCAACAAAAATGTGAACGAATATTCCCTGAGTGGGTTTCCAAGTTCTACAATGGATTGAAGGATTACCTATGCCATATCACATCTATAATCTAGGTTTAATTTAAGTTTCACAAAAGAGAAAACTATCAAAATGGTCTACAGTGACCCTCAATTATCTTTAATAACTTATCTAACTTGTCGTAAATTACAGTGGCTGATGTGGCTTCTCAATAATTATGTAAAAGAAAAATCAACGCGTTTCAGATCTGTTCTTCAAGTGGCAAATGTGAACACCATGAGTTTTAATTAACGATCGACACTAGTATTACGCAAAAAGGGGGTGTAACAGATGAGACTTCTGCAGTTCTGAGTGAAGCCTTATGCGCTCAAAAACGCGGCATCGCGTGCGTTCATTAGCTTGTCGGTGTTTAGGCAGCGTCAGGGCAGCGGCGGGCAGCACAGCTCCGCTCACATCGCCATCTCGGAAGCAACTCTCCTCTAACTTCTCCTTACTACAATTTACCAAAGTTAGTTTAAAAAAACTATCTGGCTATGTTTTCATCTGACCAATCAGGGTCTCAATGTTAACCTTAAGCTCCGCCTACAAAAATTCTGTCTACCCAATGAGAAACGTTATACTTTTCGTGGTGGGGCAATGTTTTTAAAGTTTGCAACGTAACAGAGACGCTAAAAAGGCTCACGCTAAAACCTGCAGCTAGTGTGGTCCTTTTAGCGTTATCGTAAGATCTATACTGTTCTTCTGGAGGGCTCTATCTTTTAACACGGGCTGGGGGTGGTCCTTGACGTACCTGAGACGCGAAAAAGTCTCACGCTAAAACTTGCTGGTGGTAGTGGCCCTTTTTGTGTTATCGTAAGATCTGTACTGTTTTTCTGGAGGGCTCTAGCTTTTAACATGGGCTGGGGGGGGGGTGGTCCTTGACGTACCTGAGACGCGAAAAGGTCTCACGCTAAAACGTGCGGGTGGTGAGCCCTAGTGGTTAGCTGGCGACGTGGGTGTCCAGTCCGTCCCTTATCGTAGGGCCTTCTAGCTTAAAACGGTTCTGCTCTCGGCTTCTGTTTTCGTTTCTCCCCTCGGAACTGCGTCGGTCTCTTGGTGGGAAGGTACGACATGCATTTAGGTATTCTTGTTACTCGTATTACTTTGGTTAATTTAATGTCACGATTTATTCGGAGCTATTCGACATACTACTAGATTTGCTTATTACGTCAGGGTTTTCATGGAAGGTGTTGCATTTGCCTGACACCTTACAATAATAGAGCTCATAAATTTAGCAACCTCACAGGAGAACAATAAAAAATTTTCTTAAGTCTCTGCTGAAATCTGCGTAACAAATGCATGAAACATTCACAAAATTTCTATTGGTGTAAATACTTAATAAAATCAAAACTTACCAATCTTAGAACCCGCAAGACTATGCTGTAAAATGATTTCCCTTCTGCGATATAAATTCATACCAAGGTATAACATTAAGGCATAACATAAGGCACACGAGTAATAATAAAAGCAACTTTTAGAACTTCTACGCTTGGCGATGAAGACACCGGGCACACTAACTTTCGACTAAGGAATAATCCAGTTGATGCCAGTACAGGGAGGAAATCGTTAAAATAACAAAATTTTATAAAAAACTGAGACTGAGCGCCTAAAGCTTCCATGAAAACATACGCACATAAAGACCTCGTTTATAAAAAAAAAAAACTTCACAATCAGCACACATGGTACAAATGTAATAAATAAATGGCTGATGAGGGAATATAAAATTAATAAAGCGGGGCCTCCAGCAGTCTGATCGCTGACTAATTACAGGGTGAAACCCAGTTTTACAGGTTTAAATTCATATTTCGAGCGAAAGGCGCATCTTTCAAAGCGGCGGAGGAACGAGCTACAAAGCTTAACGACCTGATAGAGCCAGGAACGAAGAGAACAGCAGTACTTAACTGAAGGACGAGACAGAGACAGAAGGCCAGCAACATAGAGCCCGGTCTAACGAAACACACTTCCATTGGCAAAGTCCAAGTGGTCGAGCCCCGGTGCCACGTCCCACCGTACCGGGCTAAATACACTGCACTCCGCACAACTGACACATAAATCAACTACAACAGCACACTTGAGATTGCACATTCATATTACATAAAAGAATAAAACGTAACATTAAAACCGGAAAGCTCGCGAATTTTTTTTTTTAAACTCGACACTTAAGAATTCAAATAAACGCTACAACACGCGCTTTAGTTCTTTGAAACGCAATAGTAACAGCTGAGTATTTTAAACGGGCAAGAGAGCACCAGAACTACATTTTCATGGAATCTGATTTAGTTTTACGAGACAACATAGTATTTCGTTAGTCGTAAACTGAGTTGCAAATTTTGGTACTCAATCACCAAGGTTACGTCAACATTAGATATACAATCACTCAATAATGAGCAGCTCACCGGGCTTCCTTACAACTAGTTGAAGATCCTTCATCAAGTGGAAGGAAACTAAGATGGAAAGCCCAAGCCCAGTCATCATGCCACGTGTGACATAACCTTAACATGTCAGACTCGTCACCAAATTTACACTGAAGGCAACACTAGTTAACCATTGACAAATATAGATGAGCACACAATTGCACGTGTTTACATCGAACGAACGCCATATGCCCAGGCGAACGGTTAAAGCTAGGAGAAGCTCCGACAAACCCTTCTTCTCAAGATGATCGGCGTGGCGAGAGAAGCCAAACACCGCGCCTCGTGCCGCCGTCTCCGGCTGCTGCGCTCCAGTAATACCACCCGCAATGAGCATGCGCACCAAGTAAGGGCCAAACTTCCGGCCCCGTTGTAACCGCAACCGACAGACCACTCTGTGAGATCAACTGCCCGGCGCTGCAGACTTAAACAGGCGAACAGGCGATGAACAACCGACTCGCAGCCAGCTAAAGTGAAATCGATGGTAAAGATGACACTGCAAGAAAGAAGTACTGGCGCCAGCGGCGCGACATATCAATATGTAAAGGCTATTAGCAGCACCAAATATTAGTGTCCAGACATTCATGGACGACACAGGAACCGAAACTGAGGCTAGCAAACCAAAGATTTTGATGCTGAACTGCCACGCGGGATTAGCCTGAGCGGTTTAGTTGTAAATAAGCTGGAAAACAGTAATGCTTGACAAAGCGGTAGACAAGTTTACTTCCATATCTCCTTAAGCTGGCTTCTCCGACCCTAGGTTCCCTATCTCAAATTGCTCAGTGGAGCAGTCTCTATGTCCAGTTACATTGTTACACTCTCTCACGGAAACACCTTGTATGTAGGTGTAGACTGCAATCAGAAAAATCGAAGTGTATATCTGACGGCACAACACTATCTACCTGCAGTGCAGTGTGTCTCTAAAGTCTTAGTTCATAACTTTTGTTGTTCATCTCTAAAGGACAGAAATATAAACAAGCGGATAGTTTTAACTCTTTCCTTGAAAATGTCAATAGTGCCCTTCCTACTGTAAACCACACACTCAGCGGCGCTGTACTGCAGTACATCCATATTTGATGACACACGAGTTACGTCCTTAGAGTCAGTTAATAGCGAGTTGGCAGGTGCCTGACAAACAGAGCACGTATAAACCGTCTATTCGTAAGATAATTAGGTACTCCGGCAGTTAAACAGCAGAGTCCTGCGGGAGAACGGTTAGGTGGACATCAAACATTCGCTGCTGAGAAACCAACGATGCTCTGCGGTCGCAGAGAGACGGGCGGCCAGTCGCAGAGGAGGGACCCTGTGACCGCTGGACCCGTTTCCCTTTGGTGGTCCTCGGCCAGTAAGGAGTGCTTGCATTGCTGGCTCAGCGGCGTAAATCATTAAGGACGCTCTCCCCGTCCGTGACGTAACGGGTCGCACAAAGGTGCGGCGACAGCCCCTGTCCTCTTCGAGCGGAGCTCTGAGATGAGAGGCGACGCTTCCTAAAGGGCTCTGTTGACGGGTTGTATCCACAGCTCGTCGATGGACGCGGTTACGATGATATGTTTACTACAGCCCAGATGTGTGCAAAATAAAAAATTAAGTCTGGAGATGTATACGGTGTGCCCCTTTTGAGTACCCCAAATACTCCAATGTCCAGAAGTAAAATGAATAATGTGTCAAACAAATGTTGTTTACCTATCAAGCAGAATGGTTTCGTTTCTCGTATCTACCAGGTGTAGAAGTAAGAAACTGGAATTTGGTTGCAATAATTACATGTCTGCTGTCTGAAACCGTTAAACAAAATTTTATTCAAGATAATCTCCATTGCTATTTATACATTTCTCCCACCTCGCCGGCGGGCTATGAAAGCTACACCAGGAAAACCGTTCTTCTTTTGAAATGAACCAGTGAGCTAGCCTTTACCGTACATTTATCACACGAATTGAAGCGTTTTTGAGCGACAGCGCGTCCCAGTGATGCAAATGGATGACAACTGGACGGAGAATAAGCCGCAAGCTCTAGTATTTCCATAGCGAACGCCTCGATCGTTTCCCTGACCCGTTTTACTGTGTGTGATGGGGCGTTATCATGGAGCAATATGACATTCTGTAACCTTTTACCATATTACTGTCATTATTCACGTATGTTCGATTTAAATCGATCGTTTGCTGTTGGTAGCGATCAGTGTTCAAGGTTTCAGCAGGTTTTAGCAGCTCATAAAAGATGACACCCTTCTGATCCCACCAAACATAGAGCATTGTCTCCTTTCGAAAGCGATTTGGTCTTACAGTGGATGTTGATGGTTTGCGTGGATTCATTAATGAATTACGACGCTTAGGATTCTCAAAGTGCATCTAGTTTTTATCACCTGTCGCTATTTGATGGAGAAACGACTTTGTTTTTTATCTGGCGGGCAACATTTTACACGTGGTCTTTTGATTTGCTTGCTGTCTTTGATTCAGTTCATGCGGAACCCATTTTCCCATTTTCTGCACCTTTTCCATAACTTTCAACCGAAGAGAAACGAATTTCTGCTTGTCATTCAATTGCTCCGCAAGTTCCTGTTGAGCTTGAGTGTCATCTTCATCCAATAACATCTGCAATTCGTTGACTTCGAACTTATTCGATGGTTTCCCGCGCTCGTCATTTCTCACGTCAAAACACGACTTTTGAATTTTTTAACCACTCGAAACACTATGTTTTCCCAAAAGCATGTTTGCCGAAAGCTTCGACAAGCTTCCGATGCGATTCTACAGCAATATCCTTCAAATGATAACAGAAAACCAATTCTGTTCGCAAATCGTAGCTCGTAGGCACAAAACTCGACATGTTTACGGGTTTGCAACAGATATCGATGCATGGAACTCGGGCTACTGTGTCTTGACGTTCCTCGTCAGCCGTTACAGGAAGCAGACGGTGCTACAGAAGCGGTCTCACGGTCCCTACACTGACGGTTAGCACCATCTATAGTGAAAGTCCGGTTTAATATTTCTACATCTGGTATGTTCGCTATGAAGATATGAACATCAAGTAGAACCATCTATTTTATATTCGTTAATCTGTCTTATCTCCTCTAAGACCTGTTCAAAATTGTATCTTGTTATAACGTAAATATTTAAATTGATAATAAACAGACAGGAGGATCATTTGAGGTTTTAAAAACAAGGCGCAGGAGAAATCTAGAACACGCATATAAAATCATCAGGGAAGAAAGCACTAACAAATGAAGTGGTCCATAACGCCACAGTTCAAAAACTAGAAATCTGCTTTAAGATGATCAAAACTTACTTGGCCAATCTTGCCGCAGTAAAAAATCTACAATTAATAAAAGTTATCTATCAGTAAATGAACCATATAATCTTTACTAAAGAAACTGCGGTCAAAAGAGCCATGACTTTCAAAAGAAAATTATAATTCTTTAATCAGAAAAACCCTAAGAAAGCTTTCTTTAAAATAGATCTTAAAGTACTAAGGCTAGCTGCAATTCCCGACTGACAGTAATCAGCCTTTGTAGCCTGGTTAAATTCAGAAATTGGGCAACAATCTCCATCCTCGTTCATTCTTCATTATTGCCAAATTTATCCAAGATGGTAGCTATGCTCTTTCTACTAGGTGGCGGATGTGGCAATGCAACAATCAAATTAATATCCACATTGATTCAATTGATATGCAAGTTAATTATATTAATTACACGAACATTAATCAGACGAATTAATTACATTAAAATAGACAAGAATTCAAGAATGTGTTGGTAATTTGAAATAAAGGTAATAAATTATAAAATTGGTGGGAATTTCAAATTTTGGTGCTGTAGTTAACAATGCCACCACCAAAGAGTCCTGTTGGACTCCCTCACTGCCATTTCCCCCTTTCCTCTCCACCGCTTTTCCAGTTTTGAATAGGCATGAATAAGACTCAGTGCTGAGCTGCTGGAGAGGAAGCTATAGTTCACATTTATTTTGAGGGGAAAAGCTCCGTTGTTGGTGAGGGAGTTGCTTGTATTGGTAACTACTTATCCTGTGCACCTTCATACTTCCACGGCGAAATGACGGTACCATAAAATCTCGGCGGTGCAGCAGGATGAACTTCACTTCTTCTTTTAATATTTAAGATGTGTAATGTCCAGACATCTTCAGAGTGAGCCGAGGTCACTGATGCTCCATCACTTGCTCCGTCCTTTTAAACACGTGGACCGCGCTACGGCTCAGGCGGCCACGGATACACAAGCCACCAGAGACGTTGATGGACGGCAAAGGGGTATAACACTTGCATAAAATTAGATCTGTGGCTGCAAGGTCAATCCACACGGTGATAGAGGAAACGGAAAGGATGGATGAAATTCAGAAGAACTATGAAAATAAGCAGGGGAGGAAATTCTTTTGTGGGATGGACATGCTGAAAGATGAGACAGGCAGTTTGATAGTTGGAAAGGAAAAAGTGGGCACAAAATTTTGAAGTGTTACTGTCAAACAGACACATCGAAAGTGAAGAAAGAAATGGAGGGGCTAGAGAAGACCAAGAGGTGGATGGAGATGATGATTCAGTGGACACAGAACCACCATAGAAAGAAGAGCTAAGAGTAATTAAAAAGCACCTTTGGAATAACAAAGTTCCTGGACACGACCTGGTAACGGCGGAAATGATAAAAGACGGAGGTGAAATATTAGTACGGAGGAGACATAAAATAATTACGATGGCCTGGGAAACAGAGAAGATGCCAGAAGACTGGACCTTAGCAACCATCTGCCATATACATGAGAAAGGCTCACGCATGCCGTGTAAGAACTACCGAGTAATATCTCTGTTTAATAACATCTATTAAATCCTTTCTCCTGCTATAACAAGGAGAGTAAGTAGAAGAGCAGAAAAGATTCTAGGCGAGTACCAGGGAGGTTCTAGAGCAGGGAGGTCTATAGCTGACCATATCTTTTCAGTATTTATGATGCTGGAGAAGACTTACGAATATAATGTAAGATTATAACATCTCTTTAAAGACTTTAAACAGGCCTATGACAGAATTAAAAGATCAGCTCCGTGGAAAACAATGCAAATTTCCTAAGAAGCTAATGAAATTAACTAAGGTGACCCTGGAAAACAGCAAAAGCCAGGTTAAAGTTCAGGGATGTCTGTACAGATCGTTTCCAATGGAAGAAGGACTAAGACAGGTAGACCCATTATCTCCAGTACTATTCAACCTGGTATTAGAGAATGCAGTAAGATCAATAACCACAAACCCAGGAGGCAGTATTTACAACAGACTTCCGCAAACCTTAGCCTATGCAGATGATGTAGTAATAAGTGCTAGAAGTACAGAGGCGCTCACATCAGCCTTCAGAGAGTTTGAAGCCGCTGCCAAGAACCTTGATTTAGAAATTAGTGACACAAAATCTAAGTATGTGGTAACTGAGAGAGATAGAAGAAACACAGATGATATACAGTTAGAAGGGTATGTCTTTGAAAGAGTAGACAGCTTTATTTATCTTGGCTCAGTAATAACATCAGAAAGAAAAATGGAGGCGGATATAACAAATCTAGGTAAGGCTGCCGACAGATCAAATAGAGCAAGAACCTAAGCAAGAAACTAAAGCTTACGTTGTACAAAATAGTGATCTAACCAGTTCTTATGTATGGCAGCGAGGCATGGGTACTGACGGAGGCTTTGGAGAAGAAACTAAATATTTGGGAAAGGAAAGTGTTGAGAAAGATTTTTGGTCCCGTAAAAGAAGGTGAGATATGGAGAATTAGGACTAATGAAGAAATAATGGCTCTTTACAAAGAAACTGATTTGGTAACCTCCACCACACGTGAAGGCTACGATGGTTAGGACACGTACAGCGTATATAAAGGCTCCCGAAGAAGATGATGATGGGACATCCTGGTGGTAGAAAGAGAGGACGACTGCGTGTGAGATGGCTGGAAGATGTGGAAGCCGACCAAACAGCAGTGGGAGTGAGGAGGTGGCGTAGGCGTGGCGAAAACCGAAACGATTGGAAATCTGTGACTGAGGAGGCCAAGATCCTCAGAGGACCGTAGTGTCATGGAGTCAGCCAGTATATAGACAGCCATCTTCAGAGTGAGCCGAGGTGACTGATGCTCCCTCACTTGCTCCGTCCTTTTAAACCCGCATGCGGCCACGGATACACAAGCCGCCAGAGACGTTGATGGGCCTCAAAGGGGTATAACACGTGCATAAAATTAGATCTGTAGCTGCAAGGTCTATCCACACGGTGATAACGATGTATCACTGCGCCTGCACTGGCGCGATGTCTTTGTCAGTTTCTCACAGAAAGTGCCAAATTCCATGATTTTTCCAAGCCGCTATCTCTATTGTTTAAATTCGTCTCCAACGGAAATTTCAGTTGCTTCTTTCACTACTCAGTCCCAGAAAGATGAAGTCGATGATAAAATTTCGAAGTTGCCGTACACCACGAGAGGCCTGTGTCAAAATAGTGCTCTGCCACCTCCGATTCATTAGGTTGTTAAGACCCGGCTGTACCTGAGTTATCTGTGCATCCTCATGGGACTGTACGTGTCGTCTGTCCGATGTATGAACTGCCACACTTACAGGGGATCTTGTAAATCCCAGGCCTCTGAACCACCACATCATCTTTAAGGGAACCCAGGAGTGGTGCTGTTTTTGATGGAGGGCGAACAATCACTTTCACTTTGTGTTTGCTGAGATTACGTCCTGCTTTTTGACCATAGATTTCCAACGTATGGCAGAAAAGCCACGTCTTTAAAACTTTCCGTGTCTTCTTCTGCTTTCCTTACGCCCTCTGTTGCATTCATTTGTGGAGCCCTATGTATCTGCTGCGGAGAGTACCTGTTGGCTTCAAAAACTCTTCTCAATTGTAGAAGCTCGTACTCCAGACTGCTCTCATCAGCAATGACGTGTGCTCTGTGCACCAGACTTCTGAGAATACTCATCGTCTGCGAAGGATGGTGCATCTTTTTGCAAATAAATATAAATCCACATGGGTTGCTTTCCGATACTGCATGTCCCAATGGCCATCATATTTGCGTCGTATCAAAACATGGAGGGCACCCAACTTTTTCGATTTCCACCGTGAACTGGATTTGTAGATGGAATGAATTCAGTTTTAAAAATTCTTTTAATTTATCTTGACCATGGGGCCACACTAAAAAAGTGTTATCCACATACCTCCAAAATACTGTGGGCTCCGAGCTAGCAGATTCCAGCGCCTTCTCCTTGAAATCCTCCATAGAAAAGTTGATCACCAAGGGCTACCGATGGCGACACCGTCAGCCTGTTCATAAAATTTGTTATTGATTAAAAAAAATATGTCATAGTCAAAATATGGACAAACGAAGCTGAAATCTCTTTATCATAGGTTTTGACAACGAGAAATAATGATTCAGGGAGTGGAACCTTTGTGGACAACGACACTACATGGAAACTAACATGTCAGAACTGTTCAGTCTGAGTGATTTTAGTGCGCCAATGAAGTCCACAGAGTTGTCCTATGTGATGAGCGTATTTTCCCACCAGAGGCCTTAATGACGACGCTAAATGTTTGTCACAGTCATAGGCTAGAGAGCCAATGTTACTCATACCAGACGCAGAGTAACGCCATTCTTATGGATCTTTGGAAGTATTCCTTGTCACCTGGTTGGTGGGGCTTTACTGATCTTCCGGCACGTGTTATCACATAGTAAACAGTTCATTTTATCATGATACTCGTCACGAGACATTATAACAGTAGCATTATCTTTTATCAGCTGGAAGAACCACCGTCTCGGTATCTTGGGGAAGATTACTTAATGCAGTCCTCTCTGCCATAGATACGTTTCTCTTTTGTGGGCAAGTCTTCATAACTGTATGACAAGTTTCGCGTGTTATTTGTTCTGCTCATTCCGGACAGCTTCTTCAACGACATGAATGCAGGTACTGGTAAAACCTTTGGCGTAGGTAAAATGTTGTCTTTTACTTAAATCATCATCGTAGCATCGTCCAAATATTTATCCGTCGTATAAATGACAGAGCGTCGAATAAAAGTTTCTTGCTGCGAAGACGTCGCAAGCCGGCTAAAGTTTGTCGTCTTTCTCAATGGGGCTACCTCATCAACCTAGTCTGACTTGGTCCACGTTATATCATCAATACAATTCCAGGAACTGTAGGGTAACTCCACAGATATCTTCAGATGCAGGCGATAAAGTTGTTCAGAAACAAGGTCCAATTCTCGACGGGAAAAGCGGATCTTCTCCTTGTCGATTGTTAACCTGGCAAACTTGGGAACTATGCAGTGGTCACGGCATCTTAACAAAAAACTTAAAGAGCTCATTAACCAAGCTCTCAAGAGTCTTAACTTATCCAATCGACGAACAGTTAAAACCATCTCATTCCCCAAGAGGTACTTGACGTGCATCTTCATATATTCGCGGCGCAATGACTGTTCCATAAATAAACTTCACTTTTTCTACTAATATTTTGGCGATATATCGACCTACCATCATCAGAGTGAGCCTACGCAGGTGACTGACGCTCCAGCACATGCTCCGTCCTTTTAAACCTGCGGACAGTGTATCAAATCAGTCCATTCACACAATGTTCTCATCCTTGCCGTGGCGAATGTATCGTTACTGTGCCCTTGGAGAAAGGGCCTACTGGCTACTGTCCGTCAAGTACAAATATCTCCAGGGAGGGCAGCACACTCTAGTCGCTCGCTCGAATGTAGTGACCAAACATACCAGCCATGAAAGTAACATTAACTTGTTTCCAACGTAATATAAGTAACACATGTTCTGCTAAATTGTGGGAGAGAACACAAGAAAATACAAAATCATTACGCCTTTCAACGAAGTATTCTGTCCACATAGCTTGTACTTGGTGCCTGAAAATAAAAATCACATAAGCAAAAATTACGTTGAAACACAAAAAAATGACGAAATACACTGCGTCTGCTGCAAAGGTACACAGAGGACAAAGAAAAGAAAATACAAGACAGAAAAATCACTGGTACGTGGTACTTATTGGAATTAAGGAAAACGTGCAAGGGTGGACCCACCAATATGACTTTCTTTTCACACAACCTGCTTATTTAACAATATATAAACTGTGTTTTACAGATAATCGAAGCATTTAACCATAAAATTTTCTTTAACAAAATGAACAAATTTTGAAAATTATTTTGACCTTAAACCTTTAAGTTGAATAAACTTTTAAATTTAGCAAAAGAAATCTGAAGCGCTGTATTACAAAAAAGCAAAAAATGTGACAATGATTACAAGACGGCCGGACCTACAGCCAGCCCATTATAGGGTGAAACATCGGTATTTAATACCGCGCTGGACACTGTCTTATTAGCTGCCCTTTTGCAACACATGAAAACTATATAAGCACCATAGAAGACGAGAGTTATTCAGTTACTCAAAACAAATGACTTAACTTTTAATTTGAAAGCTGTATGTCGAAAGGTTTGGGGTTAAGATGCGCACCTGTGCTTAAAGGTTAAACAGATTATCAAATAATATGAAAAAGATAAGGCTTACTTCTAAGCAACCAACATCTTCATTTCAGTTGGAACCAAGGTGTAACTGGGCACCAACCCGTCCCTTCTGAAAATTTACTAAAGTCCTGGTGACAGTTGGCTTTTAATATTTTCAAGATTAAACTGATTGCCAGTTATTAAGACAGCTCTGAAGGAACGTCTTAAAACATCACTTGTGAACACTCATTACAAGATCCAGCTAAAATATACAAATAATGAGACGGTCTTTCAAACCCAAAAACGAACAGCTTAGTACAACAGGTTGTTTAGGTTATTATTAATGACTGAGAAATGCAATTACAATCAAAGAATTGAACTGGTTAACAGCTAAATCTGACCGCAGGGTCCCTCTTTTGTTTAAGGACGACCTGTGCAATTGTTTTGGCTGTATTCACGACCAAGAACTAATTAACTAGAACATCAATGATCGGATGCAAACCAGAAAGGAAAAGCCATACGATAGCAAGACATATTTTCAAACTGTAACTAGTGTATTAGTACAAAATACTGCCTATATCTACGACGAAAGAGCAACCGAGTAAAACTCTGAGGGTCAGATAGAAACCAGAAAATAATATGGAGGGCAAGTAGACAGTGAAACAAATCACCACGACGTTTATAGAATGTTACACCCTTTTATCAGCCAGCAGTTCCATCGAGCCACGGCGCATCGCAGCGGTTACTGAGTAGTGCCGATGAGACTCTGGTAGAAGAGGGCAGCCAGGTCGCGAGCGGTCGTCCGACATGAATGCTGCCAACCAACCGACGGCATGTCAGCCTGCAGCTTGTAATCGACACTGACCCCAGTGAAGTGCTCCGGTATCTTCGCTCTGCGCAGGCCTTCATAGCACAGCTCGTGGCTTCGGCGTCTTGGGCCTCCTGACCACCTCTTGTTGCGATGCTACCGCCAATCCCCAAACTTCGTGACTCTCTCTGAGGCCAGCGAACCCTGTATATGTATCAGCAAACAAAGACCTTCTAAGGAAATAACCCACAGATACCAACTCTTCCTCGTAGGTATTGGCAATGGGTTCGCAAGAGGGATAGTAGATACCACACCTGAGCCAGGGGCGCCAGACAGAACAGTCTACTAACTCAATGGCATCACCGGCTCAGATATAATATCGATAACGTGAAAATTGTCATTTCCTGCATATCTGACACACGGTGCCCTGTGAGTGTCTTCATATTGTCTTATGTACTCAGCTTAGGTTCCCTTAAGATTCGGTCTTGTTGCTTGTCTTTGCTCTTCTGATAGAAGCGTTTGCTGGCTAATCGACTCTACGTGCAAGCCTACTGGCTTGAGAGAGATGGAGACTGTAACGTAATGGGAGAGGTTTCCCGCCTTCCTGTCACGCTACATCCCTGTTGGTCAACCATGACAAAATCTACGAGAGCAGAAGTTTGTTGAACATGTTTACATGATTATTATTTGTCAGAAATCAGAGGGTCTGTTGAAACAGGCCCTCAAGATTTCTACGCTCTTAGAAAAACGCGAAGATTCGGAGTGCAAAGTCAGAAAACACTCGCGACATGGAGGTCCGAGAGAGAGCTCTCCGTAGACAGGTAGGAGGGGACATTTGCTTCAGGTGCATTGTAGAGAACACGCTTCACTTTAGCCAGCAGCAGAGACGGCTGCCTCCGACTTGGGACAGAGTATAGAGGTCGAGCTGGCCTCTTCATGGTGTTCTTTCTTTAAACCACTAAACATTTTCATAGTCATTGGCTGTATGTGTGATATGAGTTCATATTTCATATATCCACCTACTTGTGCCAAGGCTGTAGTTCATAATTACACCTGTTATGACCACTCGTCATTCGTTTACATGGTTCAATGGGTAAATAACTTGTTTAATGACTCTTGTCAAATACCCGAATTGTTCTAGTGATGGTTGGCTTGCTTTTGTAGTCGGATGAACCCCTTCATTGATATATTCTTGTGAGGTGTGGTACTTTCATACTTAAGTGGCCCACCCCTAGTAATTTTTTTAAAAAATAAGACTTTTTCCATTGTACGACATTGTTTCAATAAACTTTGCATGATTTTGTTTCAATAAACATTGCATGATTTTGTACGTCACTGTGCACCAGATTTATTGCATCTTATGGGTATGCTAAACATGCTCAACCGACACCTCATAAAGCACGCTGTACCAAAATGGCCATATCGGAATGAAATGTAAGTTGCAAGACTGTGTACGTCATCGTTTTACGGCCTGAGGAACTGATGTGAAAGTGTGACGTGTTATTGAATACACAACGCGATACTCTCTTGTTCCAAATCACGCACATTTGCAATGTGCTAAGGCTACTGACAGTGTCATATTTTCATGACGTAATCTGTCAGCAAGGTAAAGCAGGACTGCACGTCGCCTACGTTATCCTGAAGTTCCTACGCACACAGAGTGTTAGACTGTTTGTTTGGACAGTACGTTTTCTAGATCTCTCAGCCACTAAAACATCTGGTCATTCGTTGCTGAGGGAGTGGGTGGCCACCAATCGCCAGCCACTACGATACATGAAGTCTGACACAGAGTTCAGGCGTCCTGGGATTACACAGCCGCATCTATCATCCGAGCTCAGTTCGACTCCACCCTCGATACCCAGTCACGTTAGACCGCTCCAAATTTCACACCCTCTATACCCCCAGATCATATACAGATTCAATCACGTATTGCTTCTAGCACGTCTACATGGGAAATAAATAAAATATTATTATCTGCTACTACTCCTGCTGTAAAAATTTTGATTGCTAGTGCAACGTTCAATGTCTCCGGTACGTCAGAATGACGACTAAGAGAAGCGTGGACTCGTGGGAAGTCTATGCTGAAATACGAGTGTATTTTCGACCCAGAAACCACTGTCAGACCGAGAAATGTTCTCTTTATCCTCGTAATCAAAGCAACCTGTAGCCAGAAGACTACACTTATCTCAGTTCTTGCTACAGTTTTGTTATTCAAGTAAGTCCAGATCTGGTTTTTGCAAATTTTCGTAAACACGTTCAATAACCAGTGCTGATATGCGGTATAGGCTTTTTGAGTTGTGTCTCTCTGAAGCACTCCCGAATAGTGTGTGTTGTGGCCGTGCGCTCCTGTTAAGTTTTGTGGTTCCAGGCTGGATGAGTGGAGGGTGGTATGGTAGGTGAGTGACCGGTTTCCTCTGAATGCAACACAAAACGCACACCCGATTAAAATAAACTTTATTACAGGAATTACGTAACTTCAGTGACATCCAATCTGAAGTTGGGTGGTTAACTGCAATCAAATAATAAGTTTTAATTCATGATTGCCCGTGTCCATATCACAACTATATACAATTGCTAACGTTTTCTCAGAGCTAGCAAAGGTGCGAGGCAACGACTAACACTTTTGAGATCAGGTAGTCAAAGAAGGCAGGATTCGATTACGATTGTGGACGGGGCCGTAATCAGTTACTATTGGTTGGCTTTTATTTTAATCACACACAATTTATTTAAAATCAACAACAGTTGAAATAATGGCAATAACTTACGAATTGTTTCACGACTGAATTCCTTAATGCCAATAAAATAAGAATTGTTTAACTTGTTGCATCTTACAAGTACAGTTATTAAAATATTGAGAAGAAATCACCAAGGTCTTAAAGGTTAACTGCTAAAATACAATTGACACATTAGAATTTTAAGACAAGTAGCGACAGTCACCGCTGAAGGCCTTTACAGCCAAGAATGTCAGTTATCAAAAAAATTTAACAACATACTGTCAAACAGCAAGGCAATATCAAAAGTTAATTTAAAGACAGGCAACTGATCACCAAACAGGTGAGACAAAATGTTAGTAAACTTGATAGCACAATAGTTTAAACTTGATGTCGGTTAAATTTCGCGTCTGTCGCACTTCATCTTCGTGGTGTAGCAATTTTAATAGCCACTAGTGTATAATTAAGTATTACATCAAGAGCATAATGTAAAATAATCTTATAAATTTCGTCCTACACTGATCCAAATACTTTCTTCTTTTATGTGTCAAAATTGGGTATAAGTAGTATAGCAACATTTTTTTTAAATCCAGTAATTTTTATGCACTGCATACTGGGTTGTGATTGAGCCTCTGCTGTGTCACTGTCAAATGCAAATAGCTCTTCACTTGTTGTAGAGCAGTCAAACTGCGTTCTGCTTCATACGCTAAGAAAGCTTCAACATTAGTTAATAATTCTCTTGTTCCTGTTTTCATAGAAACCGGAACGTCTTTTGTGTCTTTCAGACATTTTCGTTGTATCGTAAATGAAAGAGTTCCAGTTCTGTTTTCAAAAACTGAACATCTGTTTCGGGGTATGGAGATACATCAGTCTTATTTTCTTCAATGACAGTTTTTCCAAGGAAACCTTTCTTTTCGAGTCCATGTTAGAGGAATATTCTATATCTAAGGGTTAGGACAGCCATATAAGTGATTTCAAAACATTCCTGGGTGTAAGGTTCTTCATGCAATAGAAATTCTGATAGTTCAAATGGCTCTGAGCACTATGGAACTTAACTGCTGTGGTCATCAGTCCCCTAGAACTTAGAACTACTTAAACCTAATTAACCTAAGGACATCACACACATCCATGCCCGAGGTAGGATTCGAACCTGCGACTGTAGAATTCAAATGGTTCGAATGGCTCTGAGCACTATGGGACTTAACATCTGTGGTCATTAGTCCCCTAGAACTTGGAACTACTTAAACCTAACTAACCTAAGGACATGACATACATCCATGCCCGAGGCAGCATTCGAACCTGCGACCGTAGCGGTCGCAGGGTTCCAGAATGAAGCACCTAGAACCGCACTGCCACATCGGCCGGCAATAGAAATTCATATGGATGCGTGCCCTAAGGCAACCACTTGTGAAATCGTTTTCCCTTTGGAAATTATCGCATGCCGTTTCATTGTTAGCCTTCTGCCTCCTGGCCACCCCTTCAACACACTCAGAGCAAAACAGAGCCTATTCGTAGTTATCTACCTCGGTCCTTCATCCTCGTAGACTTACCAGCACGATTCATTCAAACATGGAATATTGTCTTTTTAGTAAATAGTTTGATTTACTGGCATGTTGAAAAATCCTGGAAACCACTAATTCTTGCTGCAAAAACACTTTATTATATGTAATTCGTTAAGTTTGCAAGTATTCGTTCAGTGATGACAAAACATTGAAAATGACATTAAAAAAACGTTGGGAACGGGCGACGTTCATTACTGTGACTATTCCTTTTTTTGTTCTCGAAGTCAGTCTGCGTTACAAAATTGATTATTGAGTCATGAGTTTAGTTCACTGTAAAAGATAGTTGCAGAAGCAACCACCACGATATTCCTACAAGTTACGTCTCTGTTTTGCCAAGTTAGTTCACAGTACACGTAATGTAAATATAGGATCGGCACGTGAGGTGGAAGGATATGTGTTGCAGAAAGCACTTCCCTGTGGGTGTTAGTAAACATGCAGGATAGCTCACTGTAGGGGAGACACACAGTGGAACGCCGGCTAGGGGTTTATCCCGCAGCCGCTCTGTTGCCGGGTTGCCGGTACCACCCGCGCAGCTCCTCAGCCCTGTCCCACTCCCCCACCGCCTCTCTTGCTGTCCCAGAGCCGGTGGAGCAGGCGGGTCCGGGCACGGTCGCCATTATTGCGCCATTGCCGCGTGCTCCTGCTCCGTACCGCCTCCGGCCGCTCGATATATCGAACTCGCATTCCGCGGTTATTGCGACTGCTACTCGCCGCTGCGCCGCTACTTGCATGCAAATTGCAGACCGCCAGCGCGCAATAATGCAAAGCTGCGCCGCCTGAGGAACTGGAGGCTTCGTGCACTAAAGAGAGCGCGAGGCACACACATATACCACTGTGCGAAAAGTGTCACAGGTGAGTATAAATCCACCCGTGTGCTGGCTCCACTCTACTGTGCAGTGGAACTATGCAATCACTTAGAGTGCGAAATGTGGGTCCAGTTAAATTATGGGCAAAAATTTAAAAAAAATTCGCGACTCGGTTCGTAAGCCAAAAGCTTGTTTGTCCATCTTTGGAGTGAAATATACTGATTCTGCTCATCAGGGATCTGACAATTTGTTGGTAGGTTAGTGGCATCAGATGTCTACGCAAAGGTTATGTAATTCGAGTAAAAAACGAGGTGCTAATTTGGGTAAGCGATGATTGCACCCGATAGTGAGCCAGATGGGTTCCATAGGATATACATCGAGCGGATTTGGCCGCCAAAACTTCATCATCAGTATACTGCAATGCTTCTCACATGACTGTAGTATATTTCTGGTTCTGAGACACGGACAGTTATACGGGTAAAATATAACATCGCCATCTGGGAAGACATGAAGGGATGCAGGTGGCTCGCAGCTTCGTGTCTTCAATTACTGCCACAGGACCCATGCTAGCGCAGGAGAATGTCTCCCACCAGCTTGCGTCCGTGGCACGCTGCACGTTTCGAGTCGCCATTCACCTCGGTGACGGCATTTGTGAAGACTACCGTCGACCTCGTGCATCAAAAATGTGATATACCTGAAGAGCCGACACGTTCCCATTGATCGACGGTCGAATACAGATGGTCCCGTGCCCACTGCAATCGTAATTGACGATGCCGCTCGGTCAACATTTGAACACGTAGGGATGCTCTGCTGCTGAACTCCATGTTAAACAATGTATGAAGAACGAAACACTTGTGCGTGCACGGTCACTGTGCTCCTTCATCGGAGACGCCACAGGCCACCGTCTATCCCACTTCACAGAGCAGACAAGCCAATAAACCCCACGTTTTGTGAAGAGTCGTGGACGCCCAGCCATTTAGCGCCTAGTGGTGGTTTCACTGTCCTTCTACCTTTTTCCGTTGATGCTCATGACAGTAGATCGTAAGCCAGCCCTAGTGGTCGAGCGGTTCTAGGCGCTACAGTCTGGAACCGCGAGACCGTTACGGTCGCAGGTTCGAATCCTGCCTCGGGCATGGATCTGTGTGTTGTCCTTAGTTAGGTTTAATTAGTTCTAAATTCTAGGGGACTGATGACCTCAGATGTTATGTCCTATAGTGCTCAGAACCAGTAGCTCTTAAAAATTCGACCAACTTCACCTTTTCCGAGATATTCGTTCAAAGGCTATGCGAAATAATAATCTGCTCTTTGTCAAAGTCGCTTACCTCAGATCATCTCTCCATCCGCAGCCCAAACAGCATCTTCGCTATGGCTGCGACGATGAACAGTGTGCTCCGAAACACCTGTACGTGCACCGGCACTGTGCTCCTTCAACGCAGATGCCACAGGTCACCGTCTATCCCACTCTACAGAGCAGACAAGCCGGCGAACCCAACGTTCTGTGAAGAGTCATGGACGTCCAACGAGTTAGCGCATAGTGCTAGCTGCACTGTCCTTCTACCTCTTCCCGTTGATGCTCATGACAGTAGCTCGTAAACATTCGACCAACGTCACCCTTTCCGAGATACTCGTTCAAAGGCTATGCGTCATAATAACCTGATCTTTGTCAAAATCGCTTACCTCAGTGCATCTCTCCATTCACAGCTCATACAGTGTCTCCTTATGGCGATCCGCCGTCCCTGTATGTTAAGTTTACATACTTTTGTTATCGCGTCATGTGCTTGCAACGCCACCAGGAGGCATCCAACGTAGCGGTGGAGAGTGATCACAATGTTTCGGCGTATCAGTGTATAGTACACTGTTCAGCATATACATCTACTTGCATACTCCATCAGACACTGTACAATTCATAGAGGAGAGTTCATTGTATCAATATTAATGATTATCTTTCCCGTTCTATTTGCGTATTGGGCTGATTAGACGCATTTTACTCGTGGATACACAACGGCTAGCCTGGTGCGGCCTAACATGCTAGCCCAAAACACCAGAAAATGAGCTTATTGAACAAAATATTAGAGAGCACTCTTTCAGCTTTAGAGTGTTGCAGATGGCGTTTGGTAGTCGGTTCTATTGCATGAGAGGATCTGACGTGGAGACGAAACAGAAACGAGCTATAGTTTACAATCGGAGCTGAATTTCTTAAAGACAATGAAGGCCTGCGGCTACGATGGTTTGTCCATAGGCACAGTTTTTGAATGAAATATTAATTATGTTAATAGAAAGGACGAGGAACATCATCTGTTAGGTTACCGTTCGTTTATGGTTACTGACCGCATCAACATAATTCTGCGGAAAAATTATATACACAGTCAGAACAGGCAAATTTTTGCCTGTTCAGGCATAACTGCCCCACCTGATTACCTCCACTCTCAGGACGGCAGCGAAATAACTGGTGGTTGTTGCAGTGTGTATATGCGACTAGGGAAGGACTGTTAAAGTACGCCATACGCCGTTAACACGAAGTGTGAAATATGCAGTAATTTACAGAAGAAAATTGTGGTGCTACCGCCAGACACCACACTTGCTAGGTGGTAGCCTTTAAATCGACGGCGGTCCGTTAGTATACGTCGGACCCGCGTGTAGCCACTATCAGTGATTGCAGACCGAGCGCCGCCACACGGCAGGTCTAGTCTAGAGAGACTTCCTAGCACTCGCCCCAGTTGTACAGCCGACTTTGCTAGCGATGGTTCACTGTATACAGACGCTCTCATTTGCCGAGAGGAGTTTTAACGGGGAAATCAGGACTAACTAAATTTCCATCTGAATTGCGTCCTATATGCGGTCAAGGCCACATTGCTTGATCTACAAAGGGGTATGCATTATTAGGTAATATTTGTGAACATACCATTTGATGATTTCAGAAACAACGGCTGTATGGACAAAATCGTAATTAAGAGTAGAACATTCGAATAGGTAAAACACTTTAACTATTTAGGTCATGTGGTTACATATGTGTATGACGAAGATAAAGAGAAGAAATTAGCAAAGTTTGGGAATGCATGGCCGGCCGCGGTGGTCTCGCGGTTAAGGCGCTCCGTCCGGAACCGCGTGACTGCTACGGTCGCAGGTTCGAATCCTGCCTCGGGCATGGATGTGTGTGATGTCCTTAGGTTAGTCGGTTTAAGTAGTCCTAAGTTCTAGGGGACTGATGACCTCAGATGTTAAGTCCCATAGTGCTCAGAGCCATTTGAACCATTTTTTTTGGGAATGCATGTGGGAAGATAAACAGATGTTTAAAAAGGAAAGGGAAGAAGAAAGAACACTAAAATTTTATAAGTCAGTGGTTATTGTAACGCTTCTTACAGAAGTGAGTCTTGTGTTATAAGTAAGCGTCAAGGAAGTCGCATACAAGCAACAGATATGATGTTATGAAGAGCAGAAAAGTGATGCACAACATACGACAGAGTTTGAAGTTCGGAAATTAGGCAACAACTGAATATATTTCATATCTCCATAAAATGCAAGAAAATGAGAGGTACTGGCATGAAAATGTCTAAGGAATGGAAAGAGAAAGATTATCCCTCCAGATAAGATTTAAGCCTAATGGAACAACAAGTCAAGGAAGACCAAGGAAACGATGGGTTCCGTAACTAGCAGATGGTGATGATGATGATGATGATGATGATGATGATGATGGTCGAACACAAATTACGCCTGTCAAGGGAACATGTGCACATAGCCAGACAATTTTCGGCTTATCTGCACTGCAATAGTGAAATATCAAATACCACTGCATGTGTTACCACACAGTGATGAGCCAATGCATTAAGACTACTGTCCGGCCGTTGCAAGGCTGAATGCTACGTCGTTGTGCTGCGCGCACGTAACGTGGCAAGGAAGACATAAAACCCGACCCGAAACGAGTGGAGAATCATCCTATGCAGCAAAACAGCAATTTTGCTCACTTCTGAATTCCTGCCCGCCCAGCTCGTCGCCCAAATCAAATCATCCGCTCAAATCGCACCACAGAGAGGATGCGTCAGGGAGAGGCCAAGGTTGTACCACGCCGAGGTTTGCTGTGTCGATTCCATTCAGTGGTGGATTCTGGTGGGACTACGTGACAACAGCAGCATACTGAAGCTAGCCCCAGTTCCCATGGGCACCAGTGGCGGGCAAGATCTTGAGTGCGGTACCGGACCACGCAAAGTGCCGCCGGATCCCGTTTATCTCCCGGAGTCACTGGCTGACGTAGTTAGATTCCGACTAGTGGGGCCTCGGCAGACGGCTGGAGGCTGACTGCACACATTCGGTAGATGCGGCACTTGAGATCTGCAGTCCGGAGCAGAAGTCGCAACATCAACTTGAGCCAGCTCTGAGGTTGCTGCGGGCAACGGCGGACAAGCCTTCTGTTCCATGGGTTCGGAGCCAGTTTCGCGTGGCACGTCGGCCATGCCGTCCACAAGGTGGACTGAAGTTGTCATCAGATGTTGCAGAGGAGACGGAGAGGTCGGTAGAGGCAGCAGAGCGGTACGCCTGCAACGATAAATACAGGTGTGGCCAACTGCCATGTGGACATAGTTTGGCTGCGGCAGCAGACAGTATTTCCTTAATACGTCCAGAAGAATCGGTAGCTAGTATCAGGAGAGGAATTTCGGGAGAGAGTTTGCTTTTCGGTAGTTTAAAAGTAGGGCATAAGAGAGGCTTATGCCAGTGAGAGTACTTCTAACTGCATGCCCGTTGGTGTCAGTATGTGAGAAGTATCTGTAGTATGAGAAACAATGCGTCCGTGTTGGTTCTAAGTTAGTACAGCAGCGTTTGCATACTGCTACTTCAACGGAGGAGGCGTGGCGAGGCTGTGGGGTGCTCTGATTGTATTACAATTGTAAATGAATTGAAAAGGGATGGCAAATCTGTCATGTGGTCTAACTGTGTCATAGAGATAAGTTTTGTAATTCTTTAACCAGTTTAAGCTTGGTTGTGCGTTAACTTGTTGTGTTAATGGATATTGTGATGTCCATATCTGTTGTCTGTCCCCTGTGTGCTTAAGGTGTTGATTGAATCTGGGTGTTGTTGGACTTTCTGATAATCTAGCGCCACTGTGAAGTGTTGTTGCTACGATTCTTGTAAACCCAGTTGCTGACCGCCACGCCATATTTTTTGTGAATGATATGTGTATGTGTGCCTTAGGTTAAACATTATTATATGTTCTTAATGGCATTGTTGAACCTTGTGTTATACAGGGCGAGTCACGAACTATTGCCACCTTGAAAACTCCGAACGTGTGACGATGGTAGCTGAATCGTTTGTGGGACAAATGCTGCACGTGAAAACGGGGCCATAATACGACGTTGGTTTTTTGTTCCTAGGTTGGGTCGCGTCAGAGATATGAAGGTCACTTTTTTTTTAATGGGATGCTATCATTTGGTATTTATTTTCTGATAACGGCTGTCGACACGCATACAATGATGTGTAGCAGTAAGTTCCTTGACGGTCAACAAAAGTCACAAAGGTGGCATGAACGTCCATTTACAGAAGGTGTTCGAAGTGATGACCATTGGTATCAATGCAGTACTGCAATCTTCTTATCATGGATTGGTTGGTATTCCCTATCACTTCGGCACTTATCGAATCACGAGCTCTGACAATTCTCTCTCGTACATCGTGCAAATACACTCCTGGAAATGGAAAAAAGAACACATTGACACCGGTGTGTCAGACCCACCATACTTGCTCCGGACACTGCGAGAGGGCTGTACAAGCAATGATCACACGCACGGCACAGCGGACACACCAGGAACCACGGTGTTGGACGTCGAATGGCGCTAGCTGCGCAGCATTTGTGCACCGCCGCCGTCAGTGTCAGCACTGTCTTAACACTGGTAGCATGCCGCGACAGCGTGGACGTGAACTGTATGTGCAGTTGACGGACTTTGAGCGAGGGCGTATAGTGGGCATGCGGGAGGCCAGGTGGACGTACCGCCGAATTGCTCAACACGTGGGGCGTGAGGTCTCCACAGTACATCGATGTTGTCGCCAGTGGTCGGCGGAAGGTGCACTTGCCCGTCGACCTGGGACCGGACCGCAGCGACGCACGGATGCACGCCAAGACCGTAGGATCCTACGCAGTGCCGTAGGGGACCGCACCGCCACTTCCCAGCAAATTAGGGACACTGTTGCTCCTGGGGTATCGGCGAGGACCATTCGCAACCGTGTCCATGAAGCTAGGCTACGGTCCCGCACACCGTTAGGCCGTCTTTCGCTCACGCCCCAACATCGTGCAGCCCGCCTCCAGTGGTGTCGAAACAGGCGTGAATGGAGGGACGAATAGAGACGTGTCGTCTTCAGCGATGAGAGTCGCTTCTGCCTTGGTGCCAATGATGGTCGTATGCGTGTTTGGCGCCGTGCAGGTGAGCGCCACAATCAGGACTGCATACGACCAGATCACACAGGGCCAACACCCGGCATCATGGTGTGGGGAGCGCTCTCCTACACTGGCCGTACAGCACTGGTGATCGTCGAGGGGACACTGAATAGTGCACGGTACATCCAAACCGTCATCGAACCCATCGTTCTACCATTCCTAGACCGGCAAGGGAACTTGCGGTTCCAACAGGACAATGCACGTCTGCATGTATCCCGTGCCACCCAACGTGCTCTAGAAGGTGTAAGTCAACTACCCTGGCCAGCAAGATCTCTGGATCTGACCCCCATTGAGCATGTTTGGGAATGGATGAAGCGTCGTCTCACGCGGTCTGCAAGTCCAGCACGAACGCTGGTCCAACTGAGGCGCCAGGTGGAAATGGCATGGCAAGCCGTTCCACAGGACTACATCCAGCATCTCTACGATCGTCTCCATGGGAGAATAGCAGCCTGCATTGCTGCGAAAGGTGGATATACACTATACTAGTGCCGACATTGTGCATGCTCTGTTGCCTGTGTCTATGTGCCTGTGGTTCTGTCAGTGTGATCATGTGATGTATCTGACCCCAGGAATGTGTCAATAAAGTTTCCCCTTCCTGGGACAATGAATTCACGGTGTTCTTATTTCAATTTCCAGGAGTGTAGTAAATATTCGCCGAATACGGCGTATCCATCTAACGTGTCATTGACAAAAAAACTCCATTCGACAGTCTTGCAATACAACACTAATAGCAACAATAAGACTAGTATCGTCGAATAAGAAAGATATATTCCTTGGAAGAAAAAGTCGATATGATTCTCATTTACGGAGAATGCCAACGAAATTCAGTGAAAGCTAGAGACTTATACACTGAAAGATATCCTCATCGTACTCACCTTACACGTCCTACATACATATATGTGTATGATAAACTGAGAAATAAATCTTTAACGCATCGGAAACATATAAGGCAAAAGAAAGTTAGTAAAGAGGAAACGGAAATTGGTCTTCTCACCACTGTAGTTCGAGATCCTTTTGTTGGTTCACGTCAAATCGCAAGGGAATCTGGCATGAGCCAGAGTAGTGTTGTTCGTGTTCTGCATCGCCATAAATATCATCCTTACCATATCAGTCTCCACCAAGAATTAACTGGTACGGACTGTATGTGTCACATTGAATTCTGCCGATAGGCTCAACGACAGATTCAGAGGGATGACACATTTATTAATTTGATTTTATTTACTGACGAGGCTACATTCACGAACCATGGAAATGTTAATTTGCATAAAATGCATTATTGGGCAACTGAAAATCCACGTTGCCTGCGCAAGTTGCATGGTGTGGGATTCTGGAGGACAGAAATTATAGGTCCCAATCTCATCGAAGAAAATCTTAATTGTAGGAAACATTAAGTCTGTTATTGGAAGAAATACCTTTACGAACAAGGAACGGAATTGTTATTAACACGATGGGTGTCCGGCATATTTTTCGCTGATGGCTAGAAATGAGTTGCAGAAACAATTCCCAAATCGTTGGATTGGACGCGGAGGAGATGTGTTATGGCCGGCTCGTTCGCCAGACTTGACGCTTCTGCATTTTTTTTTCTTGTGGTGATTCGTAAAAGGGAGAGAGAGAATAGTCAGAGCATGTACTTCCACAAGTCGTAACGAATACCACTCATTCCACGATAAGAAGATTCCAGCACTGCACTGATATCAGGGATCATCACATCGAACACCTTCTGTAAATGGACATTCATGCCACCTTTGTGACCTTCCATGACCTTCAAAGACCTTACTGTTACACATTATTCGATTTGTCTCGATGGCCGCTATCCGAAAATTAATACCAAAACTGTAGCATATAGCACCCATAAAAAAAGTTGACCTTCATATCTCTGAAACGACCCCACCTAGCAACAAAACAACTACGTCATATTTTGGCCCCCGTTGTCCCATGCAACTTTTCTCCCCCCAAACCTTTCAGCTCCTATCATACTTTCGGAGTTATTCTTGATGGCAATAGTTAGTGACTCACCCTGTCTGCAGGGTGACAATTATTGAATTATATGAAAAAAAAGTAAATTAGTTGCAAACTACGCCGTGCACGCACTATATTCAACATGTGAACGTCACAGAGATATTGGGATTTTGGCTGTGGCATGTTCGATATGCCTGACATCGCTGACGAAGTTGTGGACCAGACGAATAGCAAAATTCTACATGACCCTCTGAAGTGTAGGAACATCGATGCCGATTATGACCTCCTGAATGACTGTTTTCAGCTTAGCAGTGGTTTTGGTATTATTGCTGTACACCTTGTCTGTAATACAGTCCCACAAAGAGGAGTTGCATGTGTTCAGATCCGGAGAATATTGCGGCCAATCGAGTCCCATGCCAGTGGCCTCTGGGTACCCCAGAGCCAGTATGCGGTCCCCAAAGTGCTCCTCCAGGACATCAAACACTGTCCTGCTTCGTTTGTCGAAATCAGGGTCACTTTGGATAACGGGGATGAAATCATCTTCCAAAACCTTTACGTACCGTTTGGTAGTCACAGTTACATCAAGGAATATCGCTCCGATTATTTCGTGACTGGACATTACTCACCACACAGTGACCCGCTGAGGGCGAAGAGACTTCTCCATCGCGAAATGCCGATTCTCAGTCCCCCAGATGCGCCACATTTGATCATTGACGAACCCATCCAAATCAAGGTGGGCTTGGTCTCTAAACCAAACCACTCAGCGTATACTAATTCCCATCATGCTCCGTGGCGAACCGTGCAGTTTGAACGACCTAACGCCAACTGTTCGGAATTAAAGGCAATATCATTTCATAAAGCTCAATAATTGTCACCCTATAGTTACTGTGAGGCGAGTATTTAAGTATTGTTTAATGTGAAGTTAGCTGACTTGAAGATGAAGTGCAAATGTTTGCGTTAGTAGTTTATGTATGCACGCTGACATTGTAAACTATTGTTAGTAAAACAAAGTATTTGGTCAGAAACCCAATCTTTCACAACTCACAGTCAATTGACACTCACATAGAAATCTTGCGCAACAATTCTACCGATAAGCTGAAAAAGAAGAAATCCACTGACGTGTGAGAATTTGGTTGAAAAGCAAAAAGCTTTCGACAATAAAAAACGCGAAGTCCTGAGAAAAATAGGGATAAGGTACAGAGAAAGACGGGAATGTATAGTTTGTACAAGAATAAAGAGGGAACAGTAAGAGTGGAAGACCAAGAATAAAGTACTCCGAATAAATAGGGTCTAAGACAGAGATGTTGTCTTTCTGTCCTGCTTTTCGATGTATACGTCGAAGAAGCAACGACGGAAATAGAGTGGGATTGAAATTCAGGGTGAAAGGATCGAAAGTGTTGAGAAGTAGCAGAAATGAGAATAGCGAGAAAGTTTGTAACACCGAAAATGTAGACTGCATGGCACTTGCTACCGATGTATAATTTTTTAAATTGTATGCAAACATTTGTAATTTAAATGCTTTCTTTTCATAAGTAAGGACATTGCTTCACTGTATGTGTACATTTAGGTAGAAGTCTGTCGACGTTTTATTGTATTTATCTGTGTTTTACCGTGAAACTTATAAGCTCTGGGAAAAATCCAAAGGAATTGTTATTTGCATCGACTAGCAACGATAATAGCAGTGCTTGTGCGTTGTAAAATCTTTGGGTAGGGGGTTGTCGCGCAGAACGCGCGGAGAGAGCTTGTAGTGTGTTGAAGTGTGGTGTTAACGCCCTCGCAGTAGAGAGTACAATTTCGGCGGCGTCATGTACGCGCGCCGGCCAGATGACTAGCAGCAGGAGGAAGGTCAGTGGGCGGGCGGAAGAGGCTGTATTAATTACGGTTGCCTGTTCCCGTAATTAGCCGTGGCCCCAAAAAATACTGCCGTCTTCAACAACAGCAACAGTTCCAGCAACACAGATTCGTCGTCGGCTCCGAGTTCCTGCGCAAGCACAGCACTGAAGTAAGACTGTTCATCGGTAGAAAGTATTAACGGCTAACCCAGCAGCACAACTGAATTTGATTTGATTAATTAACTTAATTTAAATAATAATCAGTTAAATTCAAGGCGATTGTCCTCATTGCCCCCTGACATTGTTACCAAGCAGGGTCCTTGTTCCCCTTTTTCCTTATATGCTAACCGAAGTTTGAGAATCTACCAATGGAGAAAAATCCAAATATAAAGAAAATGCACAAATTAAGAGTGCGGAAGTTCTATTTATTTTACATAGAGCTTGGAGCACATGGCTGTCTGGTATGGTACGTATTCTAGTATATAATTCTGTTCAAGTCAGTAAAAAAAGGTTACTTGTTCACACAATAATATGAAATCCAATTTGAAAATTAAGTAACTGCAAAGAAAAAAGTGCTTGCATTTCTCTAAATTTCTTTGATGACTTATGTTGAGGTCTCCGAAAGTCACTGTTCACGTAACGAAGTTCAATACTAATATACAGTTTAAATGGATATTTTCAAATCATTACACGATTCCCATTTTCAAAATTTAATGACAAACTTAACGTAAAGGTACCTTCTCAGTTTTCTTTATCATTACATACTCATTTAAAATTATTGTCAAAAAACGTGACAACCTTCAGTTGCCACGTCAATGTTTAATAATAAATGTTTTCCTTTCCCATCATCTTGTACAGGATTTTGAACGTAAATCGCCCTAGTGGGCTGGCGACCGAAGTTATTTCCTTTTCGTTCATTAGTGTAACTTTTGAATTCATGATAAGTGGTACCCCTTTTATGTGAGTGAATGCACAAAACAACTTTCATTTTTCCAAACTGTAACCCTGTTCGGTTTAATTACTTTTTTATTTTTAGTAGACTTTTCTATCAGAAAGATCGGTTGTACACTTTCCTTCTACTTATCGGTGTTGCTTCTTCGGTAAAGATGGCTTTATCCAATTAGAAAAATTCCATTAGGTATACACACGATTTACGGCCACATTTCATATCGCAAGCAGGATAGGCCGATTAGTAAGGGGGAGGTTACAAGTTATTGTAATCGCTTATTGCGAAGTAGATGAAGTTATGGAATTCTGCCACCTAAGCAGCAAAGTGACCCATGACGGACGGAGAAAGGAGGTCATAAAAAGGTGACTAGCGCTGGCAGAAAGAGCATTCCTGTCCAAGAGAAATCTGCTAGTGTCAAAAATAGGTATTGGTTTCAGGAAGAAATTTCTGAGAATGTATGTTTGATATACACCATTATATGTTAGTGTGGAAAGAACTGTGCGGAAACCGGAACAGAGGCGAATAGAAGCATTTGTAGTGTGGTGCTATGGAAGAATGTTGAAGATCAGGTGGTCTGATTAGGTACGGAATGAGGTGGTTCTTCGTAGAATCAGCGAGTAAGGGAATTTATGGAAAATACAAAGGAGAAGGGATAGGATGAGATGATAGGGTGCGCACACGAGAAAAATTAGGGGCTGGCCGCATCTTATCACTCAGGAGATTGACGACTCAAAAAAGAAAAAGATATGACAAGGAGTGAAACTCCTGAGAACTGGGATCTCGGAAATGATGCTTGTCAGTAATTAGTGTGCCACTGCCACGAGTATCTGCGTAAAGCGGTCGAAGGACGGTGAACGCTACAAGATGTTGCACACCTCATCACAGAGCCGTCAGATACCAGGTTTGCCCACTTCGTGAAGTATGATACTTGGCGGTCTGTGACTGATCTGATGGTATATTGCAACGGTGCCGGTGGCAGAAGTGTTTCAGTGCACGTTATTGACCATGGGGCGTGTAGCGACTCCCACGTATTCCTAAGTTCACCCATCATGAATTACGAGTGTAGTGCACACGAGATCATCGATCTTGGGCAGTGAACCACTGCAAATGTGTCGAAACATCAGACGCCTCACATTTCTTGTTACACTGGTTTTACAGTCGTGTCTGGATGTATTGTCATTCAGGAGAATGGCTGCTCAAAACATGGTGACATGAGGAGGCAGTATTATACTGTGGAGAACATTCAACTGGGAGTCCATGGGAACTGTGACTGTAGTCGAAGGCACCATGATAGCTGAGGAATAAGTGAACGTATTGCGGACACCTTGCGCAGGATGCCTAACAACTAGGTGTTATCGGAACTAATTCAGTAATACTTTATTGAAAATCTTAAGTTTTATTTCACATTTGAAGCTGCTATCTGCCACAAGCACGAGTTCACACAATGCTTACTGACCTGGAAGTTTAGTATAATACCACCACTTCCTAAACGTTTTTGTCTAAAGCGGCTACACGCGTTTCATGGAGGAGGCGTGAGAACAGAGACACGTAGAGGCTCTCTCTTGAGATCCTGCCGTCTGTCTCAGTTTTTTCGCTCCATAACTTGCCATCAACCTTCTCTCCCTTTTCCTATTCCTATATTCCACGTCATATCTATGAGTGACAGGCGAAGTCTCAATCCTGACGTGGGCGCGTCGCTACGTAACTTGTACTTCAGAATATATTCAAATGTTCAATGTACGAGTATTTGACTGTATTTTTTGTGACTGTCCCTTACGATGGGAAGAATACTCTGAAGGTCCCTACAGGGGGCAGGGGGCCTCGTATGATGATTGAGAAAGAAATGGGAGTAGATATGGAAAACATGTGGGATCTAATATCATCCACACAGTCTGGAACACTGCAAGGGCAGATAAATGGGAGACCTATCGAATCATCTTAGCTGATCATGTATTGAAGTTGCTCGCAAAAAAAGTACACAGAAAACTGGAAAAGAAAATTGAGGATCTCTTAGACGACGATTGATTTCGCTTTCGGAAAGGTAAGACACCATAGAAACATTTCTGACGTTGTAACTGACTCTGGAAACGAGGCTAAAGAACAATAAAGTACTTGTCCACCGGAAAAAGCGGTCAATATAAAATAGCTCCAGATGCTAGAAATTCTATGAAAAATAGGAGTACGCTTTAGGAGAAGGCAGTCCATGGAAGAACCAAGAGTCAAAATAGGAATATAGGCCAAGAACCAAGTACATTAATTAAAAAGCGCCATAGATGCAGTAGTCGGCCTTTACTGCTCAATCTATGTATTGAAGGAGCAATGATTGAAATAAATGAAAGTTTTAAGATACAGATTAAAATTCACGGTGAAAGGATATCAATGATAAGATTCGCTGATCACTTTGCTGTCCTCATGGAAGGTAAGAAGAATTACAGGACGAAACGAAGAAAGCGACCCACCACAGTCATGTCATCAAAGCAGTTTATTTCAAACGACTAGCTGCGTCGCAACACCACTGTCAGTGGTGACAACATGTAGCATATTCACTCCTGATATATGCGATCTACGACAACTACTATTACATGGCACTACGTGCAAAATTCGGTCGAAAAAGTACTTTGTAATCAACTGCTTTCGTGGGCGGATCACATTTCCCTAAAGTTCTCCTAATTAGTCTCACCATGGCATCTGCTTTTCCAACAATTTGTTTTATTTGGTCATCTCAATTCAGATCGCTCTGGATGGTTACTACATTTTAAGACTGTCACTTTTTCCAGTGAATTGTCGACAGCGGCATAATCTAACAGTATGGGAGTCATTTACGCTGTTCGTTACGTTTGCTGACGTTCAGTGTCAGTTGTCAGCCCTGCACCAATCATCGATTCTTTGTCGGTCTTACATAATTTCACCAGAGTCTTCTGTCGTTGTAACCTTCCTACAGACAGCAGAATTGTCTGCGATGAGTTAATGAGACTAGAAGTTTCACTAAATCTATTCTGTACCAAGAATAAATCTGTAAAACTGCCTTGTCTGTTTGAACACGCTTCTCCAAAACTACTGGACGAATTTGCGTGAGGATGTAGTAGATAACTGGTGCACAACTTATCGGCTTTAATTCATCAAAATCAGATCACGAACAAAAGAAGAAAGATATCATGACTTAAAAATTTTATCTATTAAATAAAAATTTGCAATGTATGAAACTTTGAATGCCAAGACCACAGTTTTCATTATACACTTAAAACTTGATTAGGAGTATCAGCTGATTTCTACAACCATCTTCAGGTCATTAAAATCGTAAAAATGAGTTTAATATGTATTGAAAAACAGCATAATTAGCTACAGTCTTGCAGTGACATGCATTCGTTCTGTGGGACAACAAGTCTTGGACAGTATGTAGTTAAAAGCTTCATAGAGAGCGAGCCAGGTTGTAAAAACCATAATCCTGCAAGACGTAGGAAATAAATAAGGAAACAAGTCAGCAAGCCTTAAATATGTAATTAATATTGCAGTCCAGCCATTTAAAACGATTTTACATAAATATTTTTGATTAATAAATTAAGATCACAGTTTCTGTCCATACAGTACCAGGCTTCAGTATCTTATGCGCCTGTTTCTCTCCTTCGGCACACTAATCTCCGAAACTACTACACGAAATTTCATGGACATTTCACACGTAAATTGAGCCTAGCTCGAGGCACCCTGAAGGCTTTATTTCGTGAAAATCGTATCACGGAAAAATTATCGTAATTGAAAGTTTTATCCATAGTAATACTGTCACTCAGTCTGTTACGTTATTACTGTTAGCCCGCAGAACCGAATTCTATGAAATTTGGCATGGGGAGAGTTTGAATACTGAGGAAGAGCTCCGGCTACTTTACTCAACAATTTGACGCATATCACGCAAATTATCGAAAATATTTACTCTTTCGAATAGCTATTTACACTCTGACTTTTGAATATCATTTACATGAAAATGCTTGTATCGGTATGTGCTAAGCGATACGTTTAGAAGTGATGAAAACAATGCATATAAAATCTTAAATGCCTTTAATACGCACTACTTGTTGCATAATGTACACGTTGTATAATGGATAGCTTCGTCAATAGCACCATGCCTAGCTGCATGCTACTGCTCGTACGACCCTGCGCGTACGGACCCATAGTGCATTGGTACAGCTTGGAAGGGGGGAGGGCGCGGCGCACGTCACGAGCTATGCATTCGCGAACAGGCAGAGACGTGAGAACAATTAGCGTTATTGCACATGCAGCAGCTTACTTTCTCCCATCGCCCGTCGTAACAAAGCGAATGACGCGCGAGCGCAGCCGTGGGTAGTAAATAGTAGTTAGTGCACACTGAAGCGCAAAGAGAGAGAGAAAAAAAACTAGTATAGGCATACGTATCTAAAAAAGGAGATATGTAAACAGGCAGAATGCGGCGCTGCGGTCAACAACGCCTATATAAGATGTAAGTAGGCTGTTCAGGTTTTTATATTGGTTACGCCACGTAGCGCTCTGTATGAAAATCACTGGCTGTGCTGTGTACAGTCTGTGGCTGGTTTGCATTGTTGTTGGCCATTGTAGTGTTGGGCAGTTGGCTGTTAACAGCGCGTAGCGTTGCGCAGTTTGAGGTGAGCCGCCAGCAGTGATGGATGTGGGGAGAGAAATGGCGGAGTTTTGAAATTTGTAGGAATGGATGTCATGAATTGAGTTGGCGGAGTTTTGAAATTTGTAAGAATGGGTGTCATGAACTGCTATGTATATTATGACTATTAAGGTAAACACATTGTTTGTTCTCTATTAAAATCTTTCATTAGCTAACTATGCCTATCGGTACTTAGTGCCTTCAGTAGTTTTAATCTTTTATTTAACTGGCAGTAGTGGCGCTCGCTGTATTGCAGTAGTTCGAGTAACCAAGATTCTTGTGAGGTAAGTGATTTGTGAAACGTATAGGTTAATGTTAGTCAGGGCGATTCTTTGTAGCGATTACTGAAAGTCAGATTGCGTTGCGCTAAAAATATTGTGTGTCAGATTAAGCACAGTCATGTATAATTTTTCTAATGGGACGTTTCAAAGACAAGTGTCTGGTGGAGTTGTTAGATCGGTTGCTGCTGCTACAATGGCAGGTTATCAAGAGTTAAGTGAGTTGGAATGTGGTGTTATAGTCGGCTCACTAGCGATGTTACACAGCATCTCCGGCGTAGCGATGCAGTGTGGATTTTCCCGTAGGACCTGTTAACTGCTGCGGGGGATTAGCCGAGCGGTCTCAGGCGCTGCAGTCATGGACTCTGCGGCTGGTCCCGGCGGAGGTTCGAGTCCTCCCTCGGGCATGGGTGTGTGTGTTTGGCCTTATGATGATTTAGGTTAAGTAGTGTGTAAGGTTAGGGACTGATGACCTTAGTAGTTAAGTCCCATAATATTTCACACACATTTGAACTGTTAACGACTGTACCATGAATATCAGGAATTCGGTAAAAAATTATGTCTCCGACATCGCTGCGACCAGAAGAAGATACTCCAAAACTGGACCAACAAAGACTGAAGAGAATCGTTCAACGTGACAGAAGTGCAACTCCTCTGCAAATTGCTGCAAATTTCTGTGCTAGGCCATCAACAATTGTCAGCGTCCGAGCCATTCAACGAAACATCACCGATATCGGCTTTCGGAGCCGAAGGCCCACTCGTTTACCATTAATGACTGTACGACACAAAGCTTTACGCCTCGCCAGGGCTCATCACACGTCCACTGAACTGTTAATGACTGGAAACATATTGCCTGGTCCGACGAGTCTCGTTACAAATTGTATCGATCGGATGGTCATGTAGGTGGAGGCTTCGTAATGGTGTGTATGTGTGTGTGTGGGGGGGGGGGGGGGGCTAGAGTTGGAGTGTGCAGTTGGAGTGGTATGTGAACCCTGACCTTTCTAGATACGACTCTGACAGTTGACACGTACGTAAGCATCTTGTCTGATCACATGTATCCATTCATGTCCATTGTGCATTACGCTGGACTGGGGCAATTCCAGCAGGACAATGCTACACACCGCAAGTCCATAATTACTATTGAGTGGCCCCAGGAACACTCTTCTGAGTTTTAACACTGCCGCTGGCCACCCAACTCCGCAGATATGAACATTATTGACCACATCTGGGATGCCTTGCAACGTGCTGCTTACTCTTACGGATTTATGGACAGCCCTGTAGGAGTCATGGTGTCAGTTCCCTCCAGCGCTGTTTCGACGTTAGTCAAGTCTATGTCACAACGTATTGCGGCACTCCCGCATGCTCTCGGGAGCCGTACACGATATTAAGCAGTTGTACCAGTTTCTTTGGCTCTTCAGTGTGTATCTTAAACATGATTGGCCTTGTCACACACTGACGTTACCTACACCACACAATTTTGATCCTTTAAGAAAGACGTATTGAGTTCTATCAGCAAGGAATACGGTCACAAAACTGGCCGAATAGTCGATGGCCTCGTATTAGTTAACGAAACGACAGTTCATAACTCTATCTAACGCTTCCTTGAAGTCACAGTACATGGGACGATCCTGGATGCAGTCGACTATGGTGCTCTGCATCTCATGAACGAAAAGAGTGAGTTCCGTTAGAACTCTATTTGCGGAACTTACGTTAATTTTTTAACGTCATAATACTGTAGTATTGTTATAAACAGTTTATCATGTCACGTACGTAACACTATTTTACCGTGTCTCGTACGTGACTAATAGTTTTTTGGAAACCGTACCATGACTGAGTTTCTTGAAGCAGTGATTGACCCATCTCATACGTGAGATCAATGGCAAGAGGATTCAGAAGGAAGTGGAAAGCACTGCTTTAAAGACATAATGTGTATCCGCAGGACAGGTGGTCTGTTACTGAAAAATATCATGATGATCTCTCCGTTGGCGAAAGATTTCGGATCTCAGGGAGGGGATTACTAAGTAGGAGGTGAACATGAGAAAAAGACTGAATAACCAACCAAAAGATAGTGTTCTGCAAGTCGGGCCTGCAATTTCAGAGGTTTTAACGTGGCAGGGAAGCTAAAAAATCTGCATATGGAAATTCTAAGGCTCTCTCTTGGATAATGGGGGTCGGCAGTGAAATGGAAAGAAGACAAGAATTTTTGGTCAGCTGAGTATAGGGTAATACCAAAGGCAGCTGAAAATGGTATGACGGTAGTACATTTCGTTATGAATAGTGAGACACGGCAGTGAGTGTCTTACTGCGAACAGTTCAGTTTTTCTCATCATCATCGACAGAAAACCAGCGCCAACAACTATATATCAGGTATAAAAGAGGCATAGCAAGGTGAAGATAAGTGTATGAGGATATTCAACGCTAAAATCAGTACGTAAAGGGAGATGAAAATCAAATACTCATTGGGGAGTGGAATAATTTTGTGGGGGAAGAAGTGGAAATAGGTGTTCCGGGAGAATCGGATGGTAGCAGAAATGAGAGAGGCGAAAGAGTAAGTTGTGCAATAAATTTCAGCTATTAATAGCGAATACTCTGTTCAAGAATCACAAGAGGAGGAGATAAACTTGGAAAATGCCGAGATATTCCTGTCAGATTACATCATGTTCTGGCAGAGCTTCAGAAATCATACATAGGACTGTAAGGCGTACCCGTAAGTTGATATAGACTAAGATCACACAGCCATAAAGAATCAATGTATACAGAAGCAGGATACGGAAGTACTAATGAAGGAAGGGACACGCTTGAAACCTTCTGAGGCCGTAGATAATGCGATAAGATGAAGTAGTTCAGTAGCCATTTCAGTTGAACCGGAATTGACATCTCTAAAAAAAAAAGAAAATCAAAAATTTGCAAACAAAAACATAGATACCAGAAATGTAACTAAGAAGAAACCATGGGTAACAGAGGAAATACGTTGATCGACGAAAGAAGGAAGTACAAAAACGTTTAGAAAAATTCAGGAATACAGAAATACAAGTCACTTTGGAACGAAATGCATAGGAAGTGCAGAAAAGCTAAGGCGACAAGTTTGGAAGAAAAATGTGAAGAAACACAAAAGGGAACAACGAATTGCTTTGCGTGGCCATCCTCCATAGCAAGGACAGAAATATTTATTTCGTAAATAGAAGCAAAAAGCACAAAACAATTGACGTCATCACAACAGAACACACTCAGTATCATAACAACTGCACAAAATAATCGGAAAAACATAAGAGAAAACACAAGACGATACACAATGACACACAAGCACAAACTAACACATAAAATCACCAACATTTTAAGATGACAGGGAATGAACATAGCATGCACAGCAGACAATTCTATCCAAAAAAACATTCCAAAACGGACGAAAAACGGAGATACATACCAGAAAGTAGGTATACAGGGTGTAAATTTTAATTTGACAAACCAGAATAACTCGAAAAATAAGCTTGACACGAAAAAATGTGTAGAATCCAAAGTTGATTACTTTCGAGGGGGACATCTGCTGGTCCTAAAATTAGCACTTATTTACTTCGTAAATTTTTGGTTAGTTAGTTAGCTAGTCAGATGATTTGTCTGATAATTAAAAGTTGTGTGGCCTCATTACCGTGAAACAAACAAAACTAATCCGAATCTGCGGAAAAAATTAATATTTGGTTCAACATTTGTAAAACTCTAATTTCTCTCTCTCAAACTCCACTCTATGGGGAGAGAGGGGGAGTTTTAGTTATAGCGAACCAAAATTCACGAAGTAAATATTTTTTATTTATTACGTAACCATTTTCAACCCAAAAATGAGAACATGGATTTTTTGCATTACAGACCACACAACCAAGAATCAAAACAAATGTTTAAGACAAAATGTACGTAGTTTTTTTATGTAGAATCTGATTCTGCAATAAAAAATGGGAGTTCCCATATGAAATTTTAAAGTTGTCTCATGCCCCACCCCCAGGGGCTGGGGTTTCGGACTAATTTTAGCACCAGCAAATGTCCTCCTCGAAAATAATCAACTTTTGATTCTACGCATTTTTTCATGTGACACTAATTTTTCGAGTTATTCTGGTTTGTCAACTTAAAATTTACACCCTGTATATCAATTACAGTGTAACGCTTGTGATGGTAGATATACAGTACAAACAGGCAGAACATTTGATTTCAGATTCAAAGAACACATGAGAGCCTGGAAGTATGGGACAAACCGCTCCATATTTGCAGAACACCTAAGAAAACACAATCACAAGCAAACCACTAGAGAAGAAGACATGAAAATAATTAGAATCAACAATAAAAAGCACCTCCTAACCCTGCAAGGAAATTACCACATGTAGAAAAACAAAGCAGAAAAGAAATCCCTGTTCAGTGATCTAGTACATATACCAAACAAGTCATTGTTTACGCTAATAGATAATATCATCTACCAGTAATACATTTCAAAACAAAAATGTATCCTATGTGTATCATTACAGATCCCCCTGATGTTGCCTTGAACCGAAAAAAGTCGAGAGCATCTGGGAAAACAAAACACAGTTCAACAAGAGAAAGCGTTTTTATTGAAAACAAACAGCAAACGGAATGTAAATATCTTCAACATTTCGCGGCCCTGTCAGCAACTGCATAAATATTAGTTTCAATTTTAATGATGAACAGCCTCTGTTGCACCGTTTACCTAGAATTTACATAGGTTTCAGTGGGGATAACCCAACTCTAAACATTCATGGTGGTGTCTGATTGTACTATATCGTGTCTCCCAACCACTTTCGCGCAACGACGCTCTGAGCGTGTTTTTTAGGGAACTAGTTTGAACCTGGGACCTGTTGCTGGTAAGGAGACGCCAGACCACACATGACATGTAGAATTCAGAAGAGTTCAGTGAGACTAGCGATGATATAACCAAATACTAAATGATCTCAGCGTCAGCTCCACTGCACTCCCTGTAAAAGAATCTTAATTCTAACTAAATATAGTGGAAAGGGTTCAAGGCTTTCCTATTTTTAGTTAGCTGGTAAAATAACGTCGAAAAAGCAGTTAAGTTTACCATTGGAAATTTATTCTAATCACAAAACATCGTTTATAAATTGCACTATTGATAAAAGGAAATGTTTTAATACAGGATGGTAAAAACCAACTGCGTTCAACAAAAATGTGAACGAATATTCCCTGAGTGGGTTTCCAAGTTCTACAATCGATCGAAGGATGACCTATGCCATATCACATCTATAATCTAGGTTTAATTTAAGTTTCACAAAAGAGAAAACTTTCAAAATGGTCTACAGTGACCCTCAATTATCTTTAATTACTTACCTAACTTGTCGTATATTACAGTGGCTGATGTGGCTTCTCAATAACTATATAAAAGAAAAATCATCGCGTTTCAGATCTGTTCTTCAAGTGGCAAATGTGAACACCATGAGTTTTAATTAACGATCACCATTAGTTTTACGGAAAAAAGGGGTGTAACAGATGAGACTTCTGCAGTTCTGAGTGAAGCCTTATACGCTCAAAAATGCGGCATCGCGTGCGTTCATTACCTTGTCGGTGTCAAGGCAGCGTCAGGGCGGCAGCGGCCGGCGCAGCAGCCATCCAGCTCGCCGTCTCGGAACCAACTCTGCTCTAACTTCTCCTTACTACAATTTACCGAAGTTAGTTTAAAAAACTATCTGGCTATGTTTTCATCTGACCAATCAGGGTCTCAATGTTAACCTTAAGCTCCGCCTACAAAAATTCTGTCTATCCAATGAGAAACGTTATACTTTTCGTGGTGGGGCAATGTTTTTTAAAGTTTGCAACGTAACAGAGACGATAAAAAGTCTCACGCTAAAACCTGCAGCTGGTGTGGTCCTTTTAGCGTTATCGTAAGATCTATACTGCTCTTCTGGAGGGCTCTATCTTTTAACATGGGCTGGGGAGTGATCCTAATGTAACAGACACGCGAAAACGCTCACGCTAAAACTTGCGGGTGGTAGTGGCCCTTTTTGTGTTATCGTAAGATCTATACTGCTTTTCTGGAGGGCTCTAGCTTTTAACATGGGCTGGAGGTGATCCTTGACGTACCTGAGACGCGAAAAAGCCTCACGCTAAAACGTGCGGGTTGTATAGTCGTACAGGTAGGCTCGCGACGTGGGTGCCAGGCCCCTCCCTTATCTGCTTAACACGGTTCTGCTCTCGGCTTCTGTCCTCGTTTCTCCCCTCGGAACTGCGTCTGCCTCACGGTGGGAAGGTACAACATGCATTTAGGCATTCTTGTGTTAGTCTGTGGTATTCCATTTGCTCACTCGTTACTTTGGTTAATTTAATGTCACGATTTATTCCGAGCTATGTGATATACTACTGGATTTGCTTATCATGTCAGGGTTTTCATGTAAGGTGTTGGATTTGCCTGACACCTTACACAACCTTCTACATCTACATCTACATCTACATCCATACTCCGCAAGCCACCTGACGGTGTGTGGCGGAGGGTACCCTGAGTACCTTTATCGGTTCTCCCTTCTATTCCAGTCTCGTATTGTACGTGGAAAGAAGGACTGTCGGTATGCTTCTGTGTGGGCTCTAATCTCTCTGATTTTATCCTCATGGTCTCTTCACGAGATATAAGTAGGAGGGAGCAATATACTGCTTGACTCTTCGGTAAAGGTATGTTCTCGAAACTTCAACAATAGCCTGTACCGGCGTACTGAGTGTCTCTCCTGCAGACTCTTTCACTGGAGTTTATCTACCATCTCCGTAATGCCTTCGGGATTACTAAATGATCCTGTAACGAAGCGCGCTGCTCTCCGTTGGATCTTCTCTATCTCTTCTATCAACCCTACCTGGTGCGGATCCCACACTGCTGAGCAGTATTCAAGCATTGGGCGAACAAGCGTTCTGTAACCTACTTCCTTTGTTGTCGGATTGCATTTCCTTAGGATTCTTCCAATGAATCTCAGTCTGGCATCTGCTTTACCGACGATCAACTTGATATGATCATTCCATTTTAAATCACTCCTAATGAGTACTCCCAGATAATTTATGGAATTAACTGCTTCCAGTTGCTGACCTGCTATTTTGTAGCTAAATGATAAGGGACCTATCTTTCTATGTATTCGCATCACATTACACTTGTCTACATTGAGATTCAATTGCTATTCCGTGCACCATGCGTCAATTCGCTGCAGATCCTCCTGCATTTCAGTACAATTTTCCATTGTTGCAACCTCTCGATACACCACAGCATCATCTGCAAAAAGCCTCAGTGAACTTCCGATGTCATCCACCAGGTCATTTATGTATATTGTGAATAGCAACGGTCCTATGACACTCTTTAGAATAACAGTATCTATTGTTTGTCCATAGTGGACATTGTCAAGCTCAAACTACAAATCGATAAATTAGAGTCAGACTGTAAAACTTACCTGAAACTGCCTCGGCCCCATTTCGCGACCGCGATGCGGCAGCCACAAGTGCTCTACTGGAACTCATCTGACGATAATTTATGGTTTTGTAGTTTTAGCTTGACGATGTCCACTATGGACAGACAATAGATATTGTTATTCTGAAGAAGGTTGGGTTATCCCGACTGAAACTTAGGTAAATCCTAAGTGAACGGTGCAACTGAGGATGCTCATTATTAAATTTAAAATTAAGGAAAGAGATTGATTATCGGAAGCACTGACTCAGCATATAGAAATGTCAAAACAACATTTGGCGAAATTCAAAGCAGGGACAGTAAGTTCAATTAAAGCAGAACTTGTAAAATCAGTGGAGAAAGTGACAACAGAACGAATATTCCCACTGGTGTGTAGAAAGTAGGAAACTGGTGATGTATCACAAACTATCGGAAGAAAACATCATCCACACAATTTCGATGACAGCAAGAGCTGTCAAGTGCGAGAATTATCGCACAATCAACTTAACTTCTCATACATCCAAGTTGCTTACAAGAGTGATGCACAGAATAATGGAAAAGAAAACTGAGGAGCTGTTAGATGACGATCAGTCTAGTTTTAGGAGACGTAAAGGCATCGGTGAGGCCATTCTGACACTCCAATTGAAAATGGAAGCAAGAATGAAGAAAAATCAAGACATGTTCTTAGAATTTGTCGACCTGGAAAACGCGTTCGAGAATGCAAAAGGTGCGATGTGTCCAATACTGAGAAAAGAAGCGGTGAACTATAGGGAGAGACGAGTAATAAATATGTACAAGAAACAAGAGGGGCCAAGAACGAAGTGCTCGGATTAAAAACGATGTAATACAGGAATGTATTCTTTCGCCCCTACTACTCGATCTGTAACTCAAAGAAAGACTGATAAAAATGAGAAGGAGAAAGGTTCAAGAATGGGACTGAATTTCAAGATGAAAAGATATCAGTCATCATATAAGTCTTCTTGGTAAAATGTTCTAAAGATTGTTGAGTCCCCTTGTAGCTGCTATAACTAGACTCTTCAATTTTTTATAAGAGTTTACCACAATTTTTTTTAAAAAAAGTCTTGTAACTGTCAATGATAAGAATCACCGATGACATTGCTATCCGCAGTTAAAGTGAGAATGAATTACGGGACGTGCTGAATGGAATGAAAAGTCTGATGAGTACAGAATTTGGATTGAAAGTAAATCGATGAAAGACGAAAGTAATGAAAAGTACCAGAAATGAGAACAGCGAGAAACTTTGCGTCGTTATTGAAGAACGATGAAGTAAGCGAACTTAAGGAATTCTGATACCTAGGCAGCAAAATAACCGATGATGGAGGACATAGAAAGCACGCTAGCAATAGTAAAGAGGGCGTTCCTGACCAAGAGAAGACTAATACTATAAAACATAGCCATAATTTGAGGAAGAAATTGCTGAGAATGTACTTTTGGAGCAGAGCATTGTGAAGTAGTGAAACATGGGCTGTGGGAAACTGGAACAGAAGAAAATAAAAGCGTTTGAGACGTGGCGCTGCAGAAGAATGTTGAAAATAAGGTCGACTAATAAGGGAAAAAATGAGGATGTTCCCCGCAAAATCGGCGAGAAAAGCAATAAATGGAGAATACGGACAAAAAAGTGGGACATAAAGACAGGACATCTATTAAGACACCAGAAGATAACTTCCATAGTACTACAAGGAGAAGAAGAGAGTAAAAATTATAAAGGAAGATAGAGGGTGGACTACAGCCAGAAAATAACTGAGGACGATGAGAGAAAGCTGTGGATACCTGTACTCAGTCTCCGTAGAGTCTTTGCGCTTACTTTTAGCTACGAATACTCTAACGGCGGTGTGGAAGAACTTGCGTACTTTTGTTAACAAGTTGTGAAAGAGAGTAAACTATTTTCTGTGATAAATATATGATAATGTTACTAATTGCATCAGACCCCTCTCGGTTACTGACGCCCTCAAACGCGTATTTAACGCGTTCCTTCCTTAGTTATCAGCAGGTTTCTGTTTATGTGCTAGGAGAATATGGACTGATTCTCGTTGATTATGTGTCAATATTCAGGATACTGACTCGGATCTTTGCTCAGATCTCTTTTTGCGTCGACGCCTGTCGGTTTTGAGACGCCATAATACTTACAGTCTCTCCGCATGTTGGAATACAGTATGTATCAGGAGGAGCAGTAGCTGTATTGGTGGGGAAATACGTCTGTTTTTTCAATTGATATTTACTGATATTTATTAACCTCGAAACGTTTCCTTATCGTTCTTGGAAAGAGCGTTATGTATAAGCATTCAGGATCTTTACGAGCTACTTCCAGAGGGTTCAAAAATGGTTCAAATGGCTCTGAGCGCTATGGGACTTAACTTCTGAGATCATCAGTCCCCTAGAACTTAGAACTATTTAAATCTAAATAATCTAAGGACATCACATACATCCATGCCCGAGCAGGACCGTAGTGGTCGTGCGGTTCCAGACTGTAGCGTCTAGAAACGCTCTGCCACCCTGGCCGGCACTTCCAGAGGGATTTGCGGAACCCTGTGAAATACAGTCCCATTAACGAGAAAGCACAGTCCGAGACACGAACATGGCAGTTGTGTTCATTGATTTTTTTCACAAAAATGTGCTCATTACTCAACTGTTACACACGTCAGAATATTTTGAAAAAAGTATGGAATAGATTATTCACAAAAAAATCTGATACTAATGAGAAGTAACTCCAAATTACGTTTCTTCCAGACATTGTACAGCGATTGGACATACAGAAGGAAGTTATTGAGAATGCTGTTTTGCCGCATTTAGCCTCGCGTTATAAAAATTAATGAGATAGCAAAGAAGAACAGTTAACGAGGACGGGACAGAATGTATCTTTCAAGCTGAAAATGTTGAGGTCTGAAGGTAAACAGCCTAGTTTTCCCGGCTGATCTGGAATTAAAATCACAAAATAAAGAAGATACTGGCTGATTCTTGCAAAGAAGAAAACAACAAAAAGATAGCGTTAATGACGCTACCTGTTTACAGTCATAGGGCCGCTACCGGTTTCAAACCGGCAGGTTCATCTTTAGACGCTCTTCACGTTTGTACGCCTACATCTACATGACTACTCTGCAGTTTACGCTCAATTGCCTGGCAGATGGTTCTTCGAATAATCTTCAGACTGTTTCTCTGCCGTTCCGATCTCTGACAGTGGGTAGAAAAAATAAACACTTCACTCTTCCAGTAAGAGTTCTGATTTCTTTTATTTCATTACGATGATCACTTCTCCCAACCTGTATGTAGGATGGCAACAATACATTCGCGGGCCGAGGAAAAATTTTATGACCAAAATTTCGTGAAAAGATCTCATCCAAACGAAAAACACCTTTATTCTAATGACTGTCACCTGAACTCCCTTATTATATCCGTGACACCCTCTCCCCTACTTACCGATAATTCAAAACGAGCTGCCAATCCTTGAACTTTTTGGATGTCCGCCGTCAAATCCACCTGCTAAGGATTCTCCAATACAGCGATAATCTAGCAGAGGATGGATGAGTGTAGTCTCTTTAGTAGACAAGTTGCATCTTCTGTTCTGTCAATAAAACGCAGTCTTCTGTTTGCCTCCCCCACAAAATCATCTAAGTGATTGTTCAAATTTACTTTGTTCGTAATTGTAATTACCGGGTATTCCAGTTGAAATGGAACCTTCAAATTAATATGATTTATCGCATAACCGAAACAATCTAACTCATTTCCTTTTGTACTCATGTGGATGACCTCACACATTATTCAGAGACAATTACCACATTTCGCACTGTACAGATGAAGTGCCTTAAACATTTTGCAATTGCTTTTGATCTTCTCATGACTTTACTTGATGGTAAATAACAGCAACACCTGCTAACAGCCTAAGAAGGCTGCTCAGATATTATCCTAAACCATTTGTATAGATTAAGAGCAACAGAGGGCCTATAACACTTCCTTGAAGAACGCCGGATATCACTTCAGTCTTAATCGATGAATTTTCGTCGATTGTTAGCACTGCGACCTTTGTGACACAAAATCTCGCATCCAATCGCACGGACGAAGCGATATTCCATAGCAGTGCAATTTGATTAGATTTGTGAAGAACCGTGTGAAAAGCCTTGTAGAAATATGGAATGAAAATGAGATAGGCTGTCGATAGTACTGTTTACTTCGTGATAATAAAAAATTTGTTGTTTTTCATAAGAACGATGTAATCTTAATCAGTGCTTTGTGTCAGTATCCTGTTACCGTCGAGGTAATTCATAATCATTGAACACAGTATACGTTCAAAAATCCTACTGCAAACGTACTTCTTCGGATTACTCCTGTGTACCTTCTTGAGAGTTGGTGTGTCCTGTACAACTTTCCAATCTTCCGGTACGGATATTGCGTCAAACGAGCGGCTGTGTGTGATAGCTACGTATGGGGCTATTCTGTCCGCATACTCTGAAAGGAACCTAGTTGGTATACTATCTGGGCCGGAACACTTGCCTTTATTGAGTGAAGTAGCTTTGCTACAGTGAGTATATTTACTTTTAAGTTACTGATGTTGGTAGTTATTCTTCATTCGTTCACAAGGGTCAACGTATGTAAATGTGAACAGCCGTCTGAAGATAAATCTATTGGTTCGAAATCATTAATGGCGCTATTTGTGTACATAAATAGCGTTATTAACAGTTATGGTAGCTGTTTCCTCCTTTGCAACACTCAACATTTATTTTGTACACATCCACAGTCTCAAAATATCGGTTTAGGATAAAACAGCAAGCAGGCAAGACTTTCAAGAAATGGTAGAAAAAACTGGATGTGGAAGCAGAAGGGATAGTACTAAAGCTACGTTACAAGATAACATTTCGATCAGACCTGAAAAAGAAAAGCCTACGAACTGATACTGAAACATATCAAGAGAGCAGAAAAATTTAAATATATTTGGGAATGGACGAAGCCAACTGGGCTTCGTAAATAAGAAGCACTGGAACAGCAGGAATGGATGTAAATAAGCTAACCCAAACCTAGTACAAGAATGTGATTTCCTTCAAAGGTAAATAATGTAAGTACGTAAAGACTGATTCACTCTATAGTTCACGCCGAATAAGAAACGAAACTGTATGAAATATAGAAGGAAGAAAGAAAAAGGAACAATTTGAGGGAAAGATGGTTAATGGTGAATGATGATGTTCATACAAATTGAGAAAAGAAGACATGACACACAAGAGAAGATCGATGTGCTGTAAACATACACTACTGGCCATTAAAATTGCTACACCATGAAGATGACGTGCTACAGACGCGAAATTTAACCGACAGGAAGAAGATGCTGCGATATGAAAATGATTAGCTTTTCAGAGCATTCACAGAAGGTTGGCGCCGGTGGCGACACCTACAACGCGCTCACATGAGGAAATTTTCCAACCAACTTCTCGTACACAAACAGCAGTTGAACGGCGTCACCTGCTGAAACGTTGTTGTGATGCCTCGTGTAAGGAGGAGAAATGCGTACCATCACGTTTCCGACTTTGATAGAGGTCGTATTGTAGCCGACCACGATTGTGGTTTATCGTATCACGACATTGCTGCTCGCGTTGGTCGAGATTCAATGACTTTTAGCAGAATATGGAATCGGTGGGTTTAGGACGGTAATACGGAACGCCGTGCTAGATCTCAACTGCCTCGTATCACTAACAGTCGAGATGACAGGCATCTTATCCGCATGGCTCTAACGGATCGTGCAGCCACGTCTCGATGCCTGAGTTTACATATGGGGACGTTTGCAAGACAACAACCATGTGCACGAACAGTTCGACGACGTTTGCAGCAGCATGGACTATCGTCTCGGAGACCATGTCTGCGGTTACCCTTGATGCTGCATCACAGACAGGAGCGCCTGCGATGGTGTACTGAACGACGAACGTGGGTGCACGAATCGTAAAACGTGGCGACATCGCGGTGAACGCACATCGGAAGCGTGTATTCCTCTTCGCCATACTGGTGTATCACCCGGCGTTATGGTATGAGGTGCCATTGGTTACAAGTCTGGGTCACTTCTTGTTCGCATCGACGGCACTTTGAAAAGTGGACGTTACATTTCAGATGTGTTACGACCAGCGGCTCTACCCTTCATTCGATCCCTGTGAACCCTACATTTGAGCTGGAATATGCATGACCGCATGTTTCAGGTCCTGTACGGGCCTTTCTGAATACAGAAAATGTTTGACTGATGCCCTGGCCGGCACATTCTCCAGATCTCTCACCAAGTGAAAACGACTGGTCAATGGTGGCCGAGCAACTGGTTCGTCATAATACGCCAGTAACTACTCTTGATGAACTCTGGTATCGTGTTGAAGCTGCATGGGGAGCTGTACCTGTACACGCCATTCAAGTTCTGTTTGACTCAATGCCCAGGCGTTTCAAGGCCGTTATTACGGCCAGAGGTGGTTGTTGTGGGTACTGACGTCTCAGGATCTATGGACCCAAACTGCGTGAAAATGTAATCACATGTCAGTTCTAGTATAATATATTTGTCCAATGGATGCCCGTTTA